>NC_056733.1:284615136-284730136 GCF_019279795.1 Protopterus annectens
TGCATTCAAATTATTTAACCCTAGGACCTGGACATGTACCTGGACTTGTGGCTTCCCCTGCTACTGGCAGATTCTGTTGGGGTAGTCTGTGCTGCCCACAATGGGTTCCTTTAGACCCATGAGAAGTACTGGGGGTTCCTTTCCTGTGCAGGGATGCCCTGCTTGATAGGTATAGGTCCCCCTTCTTCCCCAACTCATGTGAAGTAGCACATTGTCTATCAGCTAACCAGATTCTCATGTCCTCAGGCAAAGGGCTAAGGGCTTGTTCCCTCACCAAAAGGTTTACCAGCCCTTCAAAAGAGGTGACCTGACAGCCACTCACCCACCTATGAAAATAAATGCTCAGTTCAGCAACATATTCACACACACTTTCATCTGCCTTGCATCTATGCTCACAAAATGTTTTTCTATACATTTCAGGTGTTAGCTTAAACAATTATAACAGACAGTTCTTAATCATAGTATAATTAAAACAGTCAACATCAGAAATTTTAGACAACACAGTTACAGCTTTACCATGAAATAAGGGGGTCAAGAACCGTACCCAGAGCCTTTGGTCAACATCATACTGTGTACATATCCTCTCAGACATATAGGTGAATATATTAATGAAACTATCAAAATTATCCCCTTCTTTAAACTGTGGAAGAAACTTACTGACCTTTTTTGCTTCTGGGGTCCAGTTACTCCCTTCCACATTACCTCCATGACTCTGGCAAAGAGTCAGCATCTCCTTATCATGCTGTCTCTGCCTCTCCTTTTCCTCAGCTTCCATGTGTAGCAGTTTCTCATTCTCCTCAGCCTACAAATGTCGCAGTTTCTCATTGTCCTCACTCTCTAGATGCCTCAGTCTCTCAACTGCTTCTATTTCCACACTCCTGGCCTCCAACTCAAGTCTCTTTAGCTCCAGATGGATTTTTAAGTCCTCTGCAGAAAAGTTGAGCTGTCCATTCTCTGAGGGTGGAACATCTCCACTGCCAGTCTGATCATCCTCCTGGTTACTTTTTTCTGATGCAGCTGTGACCAAAGCTGCAATCATGTCTGCCTTAGTCAGGTTTTCATGCACCAGTCCCCTAACCTGGCTCCTTGTCAGCTTTCCTTACTCCTCTGCTGACATGCTGCCTGCTCTCCATGACTAACTAAGCTAACAAAAGAAATAAAACAATTGTGAACTGAAATCTGAGTATTCACTGCGTGGCTGATTTACACTACAAAACACCTTCAGTGATCACTGTACACAAGCTACAGGAATTCACTCTACCCACACCACTACAAGCCAGTTAGTATTTGCCAACCAATTAATATGTGGTGTGGATATCCCATCACTGCCAAACAATTAATATGTGATGCCCATGCACTGGCCCAGCAATCAAGGAGCCTCAATCCACACCACTAACACCAGTGAGGGGTGTCCATATAGGGAAAAGGATAATAAATACACACACACAGTAAAGTACAATTTCCCCTAAGAACACACTGATCACAGTCAGTTTGGGGCTTGTTTCTCCCTTTCTCTCCAGGTCCCCAATAAGACTCCTCTCCGGCACAGCTATAGGGTCCAGATCTCAACCTAGTGGGCAATCTAAAATATCGAGCACCCTCTCTGTCCAACCAGTGCTTCGTGTCCCTGCCAAGTAGCTGACACACACACACACACACACACACACACACACACACACACACACACACACACACACACACACACACACACACACTATAAGATAAGAGTCATATACAACCACACAGATACTCCTGGGGAAAACTGGCACAGGTTCTCCAGCTTTGCCCCTTTTCCCCAGACTATATGGTAGAAATGACTGCCACCACGCAGCTAATATTTATCAGCTACTCAAAGGCCATTATTAAAGGGTGTCCAATTATTACTGTGCAATGTTATTATCCAAATGGTAAGTGTAACCAAACAGTCAAGACTTACTTGGAGTGACTTGGTATAGTATCGCTATATACATGCAATGTACTCTTAGAACTTAAATTATCTCTACACAAAACAGCCACAGTTAAAAGGTTTAAAAATATTTAATAATAAATAAAAAAAAACAAGACAATACTTCTTGCTACACACTGCTAGTCAAGAGTTCAGCGACCACAGAGCAATGTTTAAAATAATACAGTAGAACAGTTCTGACATCACAGAAAAACACTTAATCTAATCTTCTAATTCCTAGCTATTTCTAAGAGAAACACTAAAGTCTAAGATCTCACTTACATATAGACACAGGCAGTGCTGAGTTGAATGTTCTCAAGACAAATGCTCTCATGCTCTCATTCTTTCTGTCCTTAAATTGATAACACAGTATCACTGATTCATTTCAGATGATTTCTTTCTGGTTCCCAGGCTAACAGTTTCTCAGAGGTTAATAGCCCCTTTGATCTTGCAGCTGGGCAGGAACCAGAGCAATAAAAGAAATTATACATGCAAATTCTAGCCATTAACTCTGGCCTCAAAACAATAGGCAGAATTCCTTCATCCAGACATATCAGCTTCAAGTTTTGACATCAAAGAATTGACTTATCAGCTTTAGTAACAGCAGAGTGCACTGTTGTTACATTTTTGCAGTTCCACATTTAACACCATTTTTTCCCATTTAAGAGAACAAGCCTGTGGCTTATATTAATATTTACAAACAACAGAATTATCAACAAAATTCTAGCTGGTTAGGCTGGCAGCCTTAATATATCTTCACAAGTCTAATGAAATGCATTTTACAATGAACATCTTTTTTTATGGAGCCAAATTCATGTGACAATCACCTTAGTTGCCATTGCTTAACTTTGTTTACTGATATCAAACCAAAACACTTCTCTGCAATATAATAATGTCCTTCCCAGACTTCATATTGTTCCTTAATTTACAGTGCAATGTATAGATATAGTATGTGGATAGTTTTCGCACTGAAGAAGAGTGAGGATTCAAAATGTTTCTGTATTTAATCTTTGTGATTTTATCCAGGAGTTTGTCACATTTGTTTTTGTACTTATACTTGATTAACACAATAAGGGCAGGATTAAATGACTTTAGATACATTCTTAATTTGTCAAATTCCTGATGCCTTTGTTGTTGTCGTTTTCATTTTAACAGTAATCATTTGTTTACCTGGTTGTGCCTTTATAACTTTCTTCAAATGAACTGAAGGGGGAAGTGTTGAGTTACTATATGTCAGTAATTTAAACCAAAGTGGGTCAATAACTATCAATCAATTTAAAAATATTCCAGTGGATGTTTGAATGTGTATTAAAACCCCTCATGATGAAATCTGTTCAGCATTTTCCAAAATTGTTTACCTCAGGTTTAATAAATATTACTTTGTATTATGTGTGAACTCTTTCCAAGTTGTGATATAGGCTTCTTTCTATTAATTAACCCATTTAATTCACCATATACTGAAAATGGGTGACTGTTGAATTTTGAATGCAGAAACGGCTATCCATGCAAGTATGAACAAAGGTGTGACAGTGGGACTATGTACCAACTCCAAGACTGCAACATCTTAGTAAAGTCCCCCTACCCTGATGTATAGTGATCTCAGTGTTAATAAATATAACATCAGAGATATGATGCAGCAGACCCCATGTCATGAAATGCAGCTGAGGAGTAAAATTTACTGTTATTCTGGGTGAAATGTGTTTTATTTTTTATTTTTATTTATAGGTTCATAGGTTCATAGATTTATTTTTATTTTATTTTTTTAAGTGTCAGGACTCACATAAACCACATTTCCTATATCTGAAAGTGAGCAGCTACTACTTCAAAAAAAAAAAATAGAGACGAGCACATCTGAGATTAGCAGCTATTCAGCTATACTCCTAACTAGTGGTATGAGCAGTACTAATCTGGACAGCAAAGTTGTTGAAGGTCTGTGGGGAGAATGTTTAGCACAGTTGCCTGATTACAGTTTTATATGTGCATTTTTATCTATCTATATATCTATCTCTGTCTATCAGTCTGTCTTCCTATCTCACTGTCTCTCTAAATATCTACCTATATGGAATGCCTAAATTTTGTTAAAGTGTAACAGTACACAGTTTCTATGACAACTTAATTTGGATGACAATAAAGCAGTTAATATTTGTGCTATATCACTATAAAACTGGGG
The DNA here is from genome assembly GCF_019279795.1 of Protopterus annectens. Lineage (NCBI taxonomy): Eukaryota > Metazoa > Chordata > Ceratodontiformes > Protopteridae > Protopterus > Protopterus annectens. The sequence continues at coordinate 284,619,252 of NC_056733.1, forward strand.
TTGGGGAATATGCCCTTTCCAATGTATAAGGTCATCATAGAGTTGGTATATTTAAGCATATTTAATTACTGGATAGCACTAAGGGAGTGGGGGGTATCCAATTCACAAACATTGTTTTCTATTTGCATACTCCAATGTTATAATATACACACATGGTTCTAGTGGCTAAAATCAAAAATAACAAACAATGATATAAAAGGATGATCACAAAATCTCAAAATAATAAAACCGAACTTTCAAAGAATGATCCAAAAAACAGAGAAAAAAACTATAATAAAATTTGTTTTTGGTGGGGAAACAGCCCCCTGCCGTCCCCATTTGGGGAACAAGCCCCCCACAGCTCCAAACTTGCATATACCAACTGCAATGCTGCACTGACTTGAACAACAGAAACACTCTCATAAAACAGGAATGACTACTGCCACACATATAAAATAGCAGTAGCAATCACTCCCCACAAAATTAATAAATAAAAACACAAAAACAGTAGTAAAATGCATAATCCAACATAACAACCCACTCTAAACTCAAAAAAAAAAAAATCCATTATCACCACATACACATAACCACTCATACCAACATTCAGTATTATTTCCTTCACTAACATTTGATGGCTGAACAGATGTTTGACCTTCTGTGCATTTTCACATTTAAACTACACCTATGTCCATATAAATATAAAAGTATATGCATTTCATTTGTGTGAATCAGAAATGATTGAGACATTTGACTTACATATAAAACTAAGATAAAAGTAAGATTTTAGCAACCTGGTTGCACTCATGATATTCAAATTATATATATATATATATATATATATATATATATATATATATACTGACTGTTTCTCCTGTAAAATGTCTTTTTCCAATTTATTTTATATATTTTCAGTGTTTGTCTGGCAAAATCAATAACTCCATGTTGTGTTTTTTAAATGGCCTTTGTATAACACTGTATAAATTTGCTTTTCTTGTTTTTTTTTTGTAACAATGTTTCGGAGCTTTTCTCCCTGGGCATCATATATGGTTCCTCTTCAGAAGGTCAAAAGGCTGAAATCTCGAAATGCATATGGTAGAGACCATATGCTCGAAATTTCAGAAGCTGGACCTTCTGAATGGGGATCAGCATACAGCGCAGAATGGGAGATTTCCCTTTCTGCTCTGTAGTGCGATCTCAGAGTTGGAATAAATAAGTAGCGGGAGCATTGTTTTGTGTTTTGTTGTTTCTTTTTTGTTTCCCTTTTAGAAGATCGAACTTCTGAAATTCCAGCATATGGCTTCGGCCATATGCATTTCGAGATTTCAGCCGACTTTTTGAAGGGGAACCATATATATATATATATATATATATATATATATATATATATATATATATATATATATATATATATATATATATATGTGTGTGTGTGTGTGTATTTGGATAGACAGGAACTTGAGAAAGGCAGGTGAATTTTACATGCTGTTTTCTGCAGGTGTCCATGTCTCTTATTAGTTTTAATCAGGCTTGGAGAATATGGCCGAGATCGCTCAAGGGTATACACTGGGGGAGGAGTACTGCCTGGACTAGGCATCCAAAGAAGTGCTTATTGTGGGATACCAAAAAAAGAAAAGAAAACAGCACAAAACTGAAGTCCTGCCATAAAAACAAAAAAAAAACAAAAAAAAAAAAAAAAAAACATCCAGGGTAAAGATAGAGTGTTTCGCACCTTTGAGGAAAAGGGACAACATACTTTGACTGTCCCTAATTTTCTGGGATATTTCAAATGTGTCTCAAATTTTGCCATGTCCTCCTTAATCCTCCTGAAACTGTTGACTTTGGAAAAAAGGTGGGGGGACACACTTAATAAGTATTGATGGTAATGATGGGCATATATGTCTTTATATCAGAAAGATGCATGTTAATTTACAAGTCCTTGTTCTATCAGCTTTTCAAGTAAAAATTTCCATTTTTGAACATTTTCCTGATTGACTCTGTTTACTTCTGGTTTGCCCCAATTCTAGAATTAAGAGGTTGAGAACAATGGGAGACAGAGATGGATATCCATACAAGTTGACATGGGGCTGGGAGCCAGAGATATACCCCATAGCTGCCCAGAATGGTAAAATATGACTGAGTTTGTCTTAGTTTGACCAGAAATTTAATAGGCAATCAACAAGTTTTTTCATTTATGTCAGGAAGCTGAGATGATATTGGCACATAGCAAGATGGAAGTGCTGGGAAGCTATTTAGTATTCCTGGGGTTTGAAGCTAAAGCGGTATCCTTGTCATTCAGGTTGCTTCAGTCTACGCTGGACCAGTTGAAGGTGGCAACTGAGAAAGTTGTAGAAGCTAATACTGTAAGGAATAAGAGGTAATGGTGCTTCTATGACTACTCTATTTTGTCTACCAAACAGTTGCCCAGGGAGGGTATTTACGAACTCCCTCACTAATATGCTGAGGGAAGGGCACAAAAACAACATAGAGTTATGATAACCTGGTGAAATGATGGATGATCTCCATTTATGAGTTCTTTTCACAGTGGATTTTGTGAGGCATTCTTGTGGCAAGAGGATTGGACATCCACAAATGCTCTGCAGGTGTATACTGATACAGTGAGGGGGTTTCACACATTTCAAAGAGTGGTAGTTTTCCACTCGCTGTCCTGCAAGCTGGTCACAGGACAGAAGAAGGGATATTACTTTCCTAAACCTCATGCTTATTTGGGCAGCAATGGTGATATAGTAGAATGAGCTGAAAATCAAGGTACTCATATTTTGTTCTGATATTCAGACAGTGATGAACATTTTATCTAAGTAGTCTTCCAGATCAAGATGAGTATAGGCATTACTCAGGTTACTGGTTGTAGATAGCCTTCACATAAACGTACCAGTTAGTGCTGGCCATATGACAGGTAATGCCAATATTTTAGCAGAGAGCCTTTCTTAATTACAGTTTCCCAGGCTTCATTGTTTAGTCCCAGATGCACAGGTGTACCCTTCACATATCCCAGAGAAGGTGTGGATGATTTTTGAGGTGTAACAGTATGGCTGTTGTGAAATGCTTGGGTACTCAGCACCAAAAATAACTTATGAGGTGATGCTCCGGGCATTTTGGCTGTTTCAAATTAATTTACTGAGGAAGGAAACATCTTGGCCAGTCAAGTTAATAGTACATTAAGTAGTGACACATTGGATAAATGGGGAAACTGCAAAGATAATCATTCTGGACCTACTGGCACTGAGATTGTTAACTAAGTGGACAGGGATGATCTGTTTTACTAAGCAATGGCTTATTGCTAGATTATTAAAGGGTTGGGAGAGAATGAGAGATTTTTCTAAAGACATATGTTGATCTAGTGGGAACATTTTTTAGTGGTTATTCTGAAGAGAGCTCATGGAGCAGTGTTAGATAATCCCTAACATGTCATGTGGGACATCTTGTTAACTTAGTTGTATGCAGGTGCTTTTACAGTCTGTGAAGTCTTTGGTAGTTTTGAGAGATTTGAGTATACTTAATGGCATTGTATTAGCATGGATTGGGAGGTCCAAACTGGAACAAAAGGGTGAAGGGCATGAGTTATTTTTGGATAAGGCATCCTTATCAGTACTTTGGTTAGGAGGGCACTTTAAGACATGACCTAGCATTCAATATGGGAGAGAATAAATTGGTAACTGTATTCCTGGAGAGGTACTTGTGCGGTCAAATGATTTGGATTACTTGTTACAGCATGCCTTTGGTAGCCAAGGCTTTTCAGGACAAATGTATTCATCCTATTCATTTGAAATGGTAGAACTTCTGATTTAGCCTAGCACGTATAAATTGTTTGAAGTGATTCAAAGGATAGGCATATTATCTTGCAAAGCCTTTCTGAGTACATTAGGTAGTGCCTTTTAGACTAGTTAGGTGCTAGGGGCAGTATCCTTTAGACTAGTTAGGTGCTAGGGGTATTACAACTGTACCCCCACATTATTATAACAAATTTTGGAGGTACTCACACTGATAAAGGGTCTAAGTGGAGTCTGTTATCTACAGTGTTGACAGATATGGTTTTATTGCAGCAGTTATATCCAAGTACAGTGCTGTTCAGGTCTACAATAATACCAAAATTAGCCTGGGAGGAGGATTTGAAATTAGTGGCATTAGAAACAGCACAAAAATGTTTAAATCATAGGGTGTCAGGTGCCAAACCTCATCTTAGGGTCCATCCCTTGGAACATTAGAACTCTGCTGACAAAGATTCAGTCTGGTATAGGAAAGACAGAGTGCACCTTTGTGACATTGCTCTGGATTTATTTAATCTTCATTCTGTGACTTAAATTGAGTAGAGACATTCAATATCTAGCTAAGTTAGGCTTCATTTTTTTTGGGGGGGGGTAGAATGGGTAAGTCTCTTACCTTGGGAACTGTGGACAGGAAAGTGGGGGAACAAACTGCTTATGCAAGGGCATTCTGGTGGGTGCTCATGATGTGGTCCCCCACCACCACCATTCTCATTTCTTATTTTTATGGCTGGTGGAATATGCTATCAGGAATTCTGTTCCTGGTATGTTTAAGATTGTTATGTTGAGCAGGCACTGATGGTACACTACTCATGTTTCGGTTTTTGCACAGACTTACAGGTGTGGGCTGTTTGTCATGCTGCCCAGTGATAGCTGTTCAATATGTAGAGGCCACATTGTATTTAGGCTATTTATTTGTCCGTGGCTTTAACTTTCAACTGTTGCACTGATGGTGATTATCAGTTATGTTGCAGTTTTGTTATAATAAACTTGGCCAAACTGGCTATGAAGTGCGAATTTCCTTTGTGGGGGTCTCGGGAATGGGGACAGAGTACAGATAATTTTTTGAAAACACGATGTTTTGTTCAACATTCAACGACAAAGACATTTAAAAATGTATGGACATTTTAACAACATAAAACTCTAGAATATATTTACAGATATTATCTGAAAGGATGTTTTTCCAAATATTGTTTGCTGTATTTTTCTTTAATTTGTTGTGGATTTTTTTTCTTTTTGGCTTTCAGTTTGATCCTTTCTGATACTTAATAGAAAAATCAGGCAAAACTTTAAAGTTACTTCAGAATATTGTGAACAGTTGTTAAATAGTAGCATTTCTCAAGCTAACTTCCCACAAATCTTCAGACTTTACATTTACCCAAAGATTCTTAACAATTACAAGTAGACACCGTTCTGAATGAACTGACAGCATAAGCATAATTTACATCTTTTTCCTCCTAAATTTTAGATTTGTTACTGATTTTCTTGCAGCCTTAACTACTGAGTGGGATTCTTAAATGTTACCATAAAACGTAGACTACGTGTACACTTAATTTAACTTTCTGAGTGACTAGAGAGCACAAAAAATGTGGCAAGGATGTTCTTGAGTATACTTAGTGGAGGCGTTAATGAAATTTCAGAATAATCTGTCCAGATTTTACTGCAAGCATCAATTTAAACTTTCAAAATTAACAGATTAAAATATTCTACTACTCAAAGTTTTTTACCTTTCCCTTATTCGTTGCTTCTATAACTCACATTAGTCCCTAATTATTTTTCTATAATGTTTGCAATTTAGCCAACTAGATGAATATAGTTAACATGTATTTTTTTATTCATCTTCAAGTTCTAATTTATTTGCAGTTGCTATAATACCTTTAACTGTTGTAATAGTCTTAGATTTCCAATTTTGTATAGTTGGTTTCTTAGCTACTAAAATTATCAAGTACAACATTGTACTCTTGTTAAAACTAGCCTGAATATTTTATCCCATTCCACCAACATAAATTGTTTTTTTTTTTTTTTTTTATCTTTATCTGCCATGTCATCTTTGAATATTGGCAAACACAAGCCCAAAGAAGAAACTATGCTTCCATGTAGCCAACACACCTTGTTCACATCTTTATCAGTAATTATCTATTTTAGGAACATCTTCTTCAACTACTGAAGTATATGAAAATACCTATGAAATAATTTCCATGTAAATATTATATAATGATAAAACTTAGCAGCCTATCTAGCCATCAGACAAATGGTCTCCCATGTATTCATATCAGTCTCTAATTTCAGGAACTGGCTCTACTCTTCCTTAATCTTTTCCATTTTCTTGACACTAAGATTCTGTACTATCTCATAGGTCATAGGTTTATAGGTGTTTCCTAGGCTAATGTCACAAGGGCCTTTTTAAGACTAGCCATGCATCCCAAATCCCTTGATAAGTGTAAGCAGGGGCCTGGAAGATGAACAATTTACATTTTGCCTTTGTCCATTAGAGACATAGATGCCAAACAAGGGATGAATTTCCAGATCCCCATCCAATTGTCTAAGTTGCACTTGAACTGGGTTAGGAAGGAAGGTTTAAGTCTTAAGTGATGTTGTTTTGTGGATATGTAGGAGGTCTATCAGAGTGGGGTCTGACAGTACCCTGTATGCCAGTTATAGACTCCCCTCAAAAGCCTGTAGGAGACAGAATACAAGGATAGGGACTTCAGGTGGTCTGCATAGGACATTTTACTTATGCCCTATATTCTTTTAGTGAGAAACCTCTGTGGACATTCCAATTCCTGGATATGCCTTGTTAGGTACATACCAAAGGGGGCACTGTACTCAATGACAAGTCTGATGAATGCCAAATAAGGTGGAACAATGACTTCCTTGGACTTAGGTGCCATACCTTTGTTTATAAGTTGTGCAACATAGACTGAGTTCCTCTGTATTGTAGATACATGATGGTGAAAGACTAGATTACTATATATGTGTGTCCCTAAGTCCCTAGCTACTGGGTTAGCTCTAAGGGCTGTTTTGTCAATATGATAGTTACTAGAGATGTATAACTTCTCAAAGGATACTATTATGTATTTAAATGCTGTACTAACTAGCCATTTTGTAAGTGAGGTATTTTGTCTATCTTCCAGTTTGTCATTTTTAACAAATGTGTTAGTGGATAAAGCCAACTTTATTCAGTCTTCATTTTCCATTTGTAGAAATCCACTATAACCAATATTTCTGCTATACTTTTATCCAAATTTATCAGCCTTCATTCTATTTCAGTTCCTCACAAAAAATGACTTCCATTTTCTTATTTCTCCAGTGTTTCAAAACTCCATCTTCTTTTATCAAAACATATTTTCACTTATATGCAACACATAGTTTACACAGGAGGCAGTCTGTTGCCTGTTTAATAAATTATACATAAAACTCATACCTAATCTCATTGCATATGGTTGGTATACTTTTCTTTAATAAAACAAAAACATGTTATCAAGTCTGTCTTCTCTCTCTTCAGCAGCTTAACCAATATTTTATACTTTGCATCATAGTTTGCTATTGATAACAATATAATATCTTAACCTTCATATTCCCATAGGATTTGCCTTAAATAACATTATTTGTCTCAATCAAAAGTCTTTTCAACATCACCAGCTGTGTTGCCCTGTGTGATAAAATTGTGACTTCCTCACAGGCAACCTGAGTTTGAATAGCAGCTCGAGTACCTGTAGGAGTTGGTGGGGAGGATGGAAGTGAGCAGTAATTACAGGTTTGGCCATCTTTGGGAGAGGGTGGTAGCTTTGACTCACCATATGGGTGACACCTAGTGGAAGCACTAGGTGTTCACCCCATGGTGTTCAAGCCTAACAGATCAGCAAGTCACACATTAAGGTGAAGGAAAATTAGTGCCTGGAGGCATGTTTTCCTTGGAGGGCAGCTATAGTAGAGCTGAGAAGAGCTACTGGGCATGGGGGAGGTGATCTCCGGGGACAAAGTAGGCTACCTCATAACATCAAGACATGGTTGCCAAACCTCCAGAAAAGACCTCCTACAAACACAAGGGATGGAATAAATACATTTATTAAAAAGTTAAGAGCTTGATGGAGTCATATCTAATTGCAGATTAAAGCATTTCACTTTTTAATAAACTTATTTATTTCATCTTGTGTGTTTGTAGCTGGTCTTCACTGGAAGTTTGGCAACCGTGTTTTAATTTTACTTTTGGTTAACAGTTTAGCATGGCTAATTTGTTCTTGTTGCCTTACAGGATCAGCAAGCCAACCCACTCTCAACCACCTGACTCTTGCTGTGGAGTAGATTACCTCACTGGGATTACAAACAGGAATAAATATGTCTCTTGTCACTCCTGAAGATTACTAACTCCCCCTACTGGGGAATGAATGCACTCATAACTGGCATTAGGCACCCACGAAACCCGCAGCCGCGGGGAGCCCCCAATTACTTACCCGCAAATGAGGGCCCCCATTCAGCATCCGTGGGTTACTCCGATGGTCCAACTGGCATTACTTTGCTTCGGCTTGGCTCCTCGTGGATGTCTAGCTCTGTCATCTTGAAAATTCAAACTGTGTTTCCGTTTTTTTTTTTTTTTTTGATTTGCTGGCAAGCTGCACTCAATCAGGTCCACTCGCTGAAACAAGAGATCTGATTGGCTGCAGCAGCCTGCGAGCTAAGTCCTTAAGCAAGGACCTGATGAAGATCATGAAGAATGGAGAGATGCCTCCAGAGCATAGCCCGAGCTCAAGTGATCCAATGGCTTGCAATTCACCTCAGTCTCCAGTGGTTTGGCAACTCAAGGCCATTCCAGGTCCATCAACAGCCATTCTCACCCTCATGCACCACCATCAAATCCATCCCCAGCCCCAAGCTATCTAGACCCTGCCAACCCTTGGTACACAAACTCTGTGGCCCCTCACTTGCAGCCTCACAGCTCCCTTCAACATCCGTTGGCACTAGCGTCTGGGACTATTTATTAACTGTTTTCTGCATGGACTTATACAGTGAAGGTTTTATGAAGACACAGGAACATTTTGGGGATTATTTAGAACAATGAAACACTACGAACTCTATGGAGAGATTGTGCCTGTAATTTATTTGCGTTCTGAAGGAGTTTGATCCCAAGGACTAATTTGTTGCAAGCATGGACACTTTCTGTGGTGCCTTGAATTTTTATGACCTCATTTTTCCATAGATGTTTTTACAATGTTGTTCTAACCTTGTAAATATATGTAGATAGAAGAATTGAATTGTATATTCTGGATAAATAAAGTTATTGACTCCGAGGAGATCTGATCTAAAACGTTGCTTCTTTATGTGTTGTTAGCTGCATGGGTATGCTTTAAGATTTGCAACCTGTGCTTAAGATTGAAATCATTTGGATACCGATTTTGCAATATTCAAAAATATATGGGGTGTGTGAGTGTTAATGAGTGCTTGCTTTGGACCAGTGTTGTGGGCAACTACATTTGCATTACCTCATTGAAAAGCATTGTGCATCATTTGATCTGCTTGTGGAAACATGCCACTATCTATTTAAATACTCAAACTCGACCTGATTGCTATTTATAATTAATTAAAGCTAGTGGCAGGTTTAGAGAGGTGGCCTGTGACAGATTTAGAGATATAACCTGCATACACTTGACCAGAGCTGATAGGACCGGTAGCTTCTTTGGACTGGTGGGAATTATTTAAACAGTGCAGCAGTATACCTATTATCCATTTCTAATTAAGCTGGAAGATAGGAACGGTAATTAGGGTATAAGGAAAAGTGCTTGCTTAGAAACGCATGGCATTTACCATAAAGCTTAGCATTCCAAAATGAATGTATTTCACTGTGCAACATTTTAGAATGTTTCTATATGACACGACGTTGTAGTCAGGCATCGTATATTGTGTAGCCCATAACTCCCCATCTGCCCATCATCTTTACTTCTGGACTGTCATGTAACAACATTGCTACTAAATGCCAGTCAGTGTGGGTGTCTTTGGGGAGTCAGTGTAGGTGTCTTTGTGTACCTCTTTGGGACTGGCTACCTTGATGTGATACAGAGGCTTGTTGTAATGTAACAACATTGCTACTAAATGCCAGTCAGTGTGGGTGTCTTTGGGGAGTCAGTGTAGGTGTCTTTGTGTACCTCTTTGGGACTGGATACCTTGATGCAGTACAGAGGCTTGTCATAATGTAACAACATTGCTACTAAATGCCAGCTGTAGCTCTTTATCTCATGGCACAAAATCTGGACAAAGCCACAGATAATGGGGTTCCAGCCCCAAAGATCTGGGCAAATTTTAAATATTGCTCTTATAAACTGAAAATGTTAGAATAAAAGGTCTTACCATGCATGTTCTGAAGGGTATATGAAGTTAAACTGAAATGCCTGTCATTTAATGAATTCAGTCATCAATGATTTGCCACAAAAAATCCAGAAAACTCTAAATTGAGGAACAGACCAAACAAGAGTCACATCTGGACATTCTTTTAAAATCTGGGCAGTTGAGTACGCAGTCATTGTCTGCATCTGTGAATGGCAACCTTGCTGTGGTACAGGGGTTTCATAATGTCACATTGGTACTCAATGCCAGTCAGTGTGTGCACCTGTGAGTTGCTACCTTATCATGTGCACCTGTGAGCTGCTAACTTGCTGTGGTACAGGGGTTTATCATGATTGTAACATTGGCACTAAATGCTAGTCAGTGTGCGCGCACCTGTGAGTAGCTACTTTGCTGTGGTACAGGGGGTTGTCTTAATGCAACACTGGTATTAAGTGTCAGTCAGTGTGTGTACCTGTGAGTAGCTACCGTACTGTAGTACAGAAGTTTATCGTAATGCAACCTTGGTACTAAATGCCAGTCTGTGGCTTGGCACATCAATTCTTAATGATCTGAATGTAGTGACACTAGTGGTTAAATGGTGTTGGATGAGCTTGACAGGGAAGGAGGTGCAATGGCAATGTGGTCATGCTTGATGTTCTCTTGAGTAGGGGCCCCCAACTTGAACCTTGCTGGGGGCCCCCAAAATGCTAGTACATGCCCTGAATGCACTACCTGAGTCCAGGTAGATAGGCCATCAAGCTTGGTCCTGTGGGGGTGGAGATAAAAAAAATAAAATGTCTTCTGAATGTCACTATAACGGGTCATTTCAATACTTTCTAGCAGTTTGCATCAACATGGCAGTCATTAAAATGTTGTCAAACATTTGTCTACTGCTAACAAATCCACATGGTCATTATTTACCAATGTTGGTATTACACTAGCTAACTTCTGGCCATAATAGCCACAAATAACTTGTAGTTATGATTTAGTACTGATATCGGGCATATGAGGATGGTATACTAGTATCTTTAGCTTACCTTGGTATTATTGCCACCATAAGCCTTCTGATGTGACTTAGTAGTCTGTTTTGTTCTAATACTTAATTATAAAGCAGAACAAAACTAAAAAAAAAATACCTGTACTGGTTGTAAATTTCAAAATGTGTTTGAAAGATCAGGGTGTCCTATCTCTTGCCTGAGTCAAAATCCTTCTTTAGTTCCATTTCTAGTTATTTCTCTGGCTTCTTCTTAATCAAGTTTTGGTAATCTCAAAAATTGCAAAAAGTCTCGTATTTCATGTTCCAAATAATTCTGTCTTATTCTTGCATATAAAATTGCAGAAAACATTGTGCTGTTATTACTGGGCTGCTACTAAACTGCAAACTTTCTTCATTTTTAATTCGTGCAATAATCCTTTGTGTACTTTGTTGTTTTATTCTTACTACATGTGTCTCTTGGTAAGCTAGAAAATTATAAAAGTACTTATCCTTCAGTGATTGATGCAGGAATTTATATTTCTTATCCAGTGACCCTCTAATGCCTGTTTCACCTGTTCTATTTTATCTCTCACCATTTCTTCACTCCTATCCACTGAACATTTTCATTTACAGTTTTTCTAATCTTTCTCCAATTTATTTATAGCTGTCTCAAAGGTGCTGGAAGAGCCTGAAGGCTGGGGAAGGTAAGTACATGTCCAGAAATGTATTTAGTAACTGGAAAAGGGCTTTTAAGTATTTTTTTCATTATTTACTATGATAAAAATATGAGTGATATTAGCTGTACAGTGGATATAAAAAGTGTGCACACCCTTGTTAAAATGCCAGGTTTTTGTGATATAAAAAATGAGACCACAATAAATCATTTCAAAACTTTTCCCACCTTTAATGTGATCTATAACCTGTACAATTCAATTGAAAAATAAACACATCTTTTAGGGGAAAAATATAAAAAAATAAAAAATGTGCAATAAGCTGGTTGCATAAGTGTGCATACCCTTAAATCAATACTTTGTTGAAGCACCTTTTAATTTAATTACAACATTCAGTCTTCTTGGGTAGGAGTCTATCAGCATAGCACATCTTGACTCGGCAATATTTGCCCACCCGTCCTTGCAAAAGCACTCCAAATCTGTCAGATTGTGAGGGCATCTCTTGTGCACAGCCCTCTTCAGGTCACCCCACATATTTTCTATTGGGTTTAGATCTGGACTCTGGCTGGCCCATTCCAACACTGTAATTTTCTTCTGGTGAAGCCATTCTTTTTTTTAATTTGGGGTCATTGTCATGGTGAAAGGGGAAATTCTTCTTCATCTTCAGCTTTATAGCAGACACCTGAAGGTTTTGGGTCAAAAGTGACTGGTATTTGGAACTGTTCATAATTCCCTCCACCTTGACTAAAGCCCCAGTTCCAGCTGAAGAAAAGCAAACCCAAAAGCATGATACTGACACCACCATGCTTCACTGTGGGGATGGTGTTCTTTTGGTGACATGAAGTGTTGTTTTGTACCTTTTGGAATTGTGGCCAAAAAGTTCAACCTTGGTCTCATCAGACCATAACACATATTCCCACATGCTTTTGGGAGACTTGATGTATTGTTTTGCAAAGTTTAGCCAGACCTGGATGTTTTTCTGTGTAAGAAAAAGCTTCCATCTTGCAACCCTACCCCATAGCCCAGACATATGGAGAATACGGGAGAGTGTTGTCACATGTAGTACACAACTAGTACTTGCCAGAAATTCCTGCAGCTCCTTCAGTGAGTTGCTGTAGGTCTCTTGGCAGCCTCCCTGACCATTTTTTGTCTTGTCTTTTCATCAATTTGGAAGGGACGTCCAGTTCTATGCAACGTCACTGTTGCCCCATATTTTCTCCACTTTTTGATGACTGTCTTCACTGTGTTCCATGGTATATCCAATGCTGTGGAAATTGTTTTGTACCCTTGTCCTGACTGATATCTTTCAACAATGAGATCCTTTTGAAGCTTTGTAAGCTCTTTGCGAACCATGGCCTTTGCTGTAGCAGGCAACTGAGTAAATGTCAGGAAAATCCTACTGGCAGCTGAACTTTATTTGGGGTTACTCAGAGTCTCTTTAATTGAATGCAGGTGTGTACCCAAAAAGATTGAATGCTGTAATTAAATCAAAAGGTGCTTCAACAAAGTATTAGTTTAAGGGTGTGCACACTTATGCAACCAGCTTATTGTACATTTTTTAGTTTTTATATTTTCCCCCGAACAGATTTGTTTATTTTTCAATAGAACTGTGAAGGTTCTAGGTCACATTAAAGGTGGGAAAAGATTTATTGTGGTCTCCTTTTTTATATTACAAAAACCTGACATTTTAACAGGGGTATGTACACTTTTTATAGCTACTCTATATAGTGTAAATTGGACACAATTGGAGTTGTATTAAGAATCATTCCAGTGAAATTTTTCATATGAAATTACATTTGAAGCTAGTGATGTGCCTCTCCTGATTACAAGTCTGAATGAGACACATACTTTCACCTGAATACATGGTTTTTGAGTACACCATTGATACACAGTGCCACAAAAGTGATGACTTCATAAAAGGGAGATTAAGAAGCAATATTAGTAAAACTCTTTGGTTTCTTTGTGGCATTTGGGCATTGCAGTACTCAGACTACATAGTGGTGAGTAACAACTGTAATTGCTGAATAACAAGGACACTGTGTTTTCAGTCAATTTCTGGCCATAGTTCTGGCAGCCCATTGTGCACTTGATATTGTGAATCTAGAAACAGCCAAACAATATAGTTTGTTTATTTTAAAATTCACAATATAAACTGTTTAATGAGATGTTAAAATTATAGTGAGAACTAGACTGAGAACACAGTGTCCATACTTTGGCACATCCTAGTATGTTGAGGACAAATACATACACACACACATGCACAAACACACACACACACACACTCACACGTACAATTACAGACATTTGACACAAACAAACATTATGACTTTTCAGTCCTACAACTGTTTCAATTGTAGAAGCAGTAAAGAAATATAATATAAACATGCATGTAAACATCTTGAATTAGAAAAGCAACACAAGCTTTGTATAATCAAAAAATGCAGCTAAATACATAATGATTGGTATTATCATAAAATCCACTTGAAAATGTAGCTCTAAGAACAATGTCATTATCAGAGATCCACTTGATGTTATCATTTATAAAAAATATAATGACAATTTCAGTGCTGCCCTATCAAGACCACAACAACACTTGCAAGGACATAAAATTGATCAAAACATGCAGTCAACTGTTGAACACATAATCTTTCAAAGATATTATTGTAAGACAACAAAAAAGAAATATAATTATAATTCCTCAACACAAAGAAAACCTTTTATCACAATCCTAAGACTACTTTTTATTACCATGGAATTGTTACGTGCTCTACAGTACAGAGGCTTGGAGCTCTGTTAGGTCAAGGATTAATGACTGTAATCCTCGGAGGAGGAAGACAATCTAACCACGCTGCAGTAAGCATTGTACAAACTGGGCAGGCATTGTGCTGCATAAGCCATGAACCACTTAATCAGGAGGGATATCATCTGTTGAAATGCATATGTACCTTCCAAGGCCAGCTGTTGTGGAGTTCACAAGGCAAGGAGTTTGCACATATTCACTGGTGGCACTATGACACTGCCCAAGCTTCCCCAATCTCCTCACCAGCCCTGGACATCAGTCAGAGGATTATGATGTGATTAAAAAAAGGATAAGTGTCTGTCTTGCAGGTTGCAGAATATGGATTGAGTAAGCATTCTGACTACTGTTATACATGTCATTATGGGGGAGTCATAGCTTGCTTGGTGCTCAAATTAGAGTACCCAGTTATGCATGCAAGATGTTTGCTATTTCAACATATATAAGATGATGCCAAAGACAAGGTGTATGAATGTTTGTTAGCATGAAAAGCAAAAATTTCGAGGAGTTTTCACATCCACTTATTTTATTGCTTGATATTTAGTAAAAAGGTTAGGAAGTATGTTGTTGTTTGTCTTTCGGCTTTTTCCCGGTAAGGGGTCGCCACAGCGGAACTCCGGTCCGCTAATGATTGGCAGTAGATTTTTACGAAACACTGAGGTGCCAGCTTGACACCCAACCTTCAACGAAGGCACGCCCATTTATGCACGCATGTCTTTCAAATGCTACCCAACCATGAGGAGGACATGCAGACTCCACACAGAAGGCACTCCCAAGCCACACCGAGAATCGAAAGGGAGAACCTCTTGCTGTGAGGTAACAATGCTACCACCATATCAAAGTTTAGGAAGTATATGATTAGTAATTCTG
Organism: Protopterus annectens; assembly: GCF_019279795.1. Taxonomy (NCBI): domain Eukaryota; kingdom Metazoa; phylum Chordata; order Ceratodontiformes; family Protopteridae; genus Protopterus; species Protopterus annectens. The sequence goes on from NC_056733.1 coordinate 284,634,645, forward strand.
TCATAGAACGATCTCACATGCACACACACACACACACACACACACACACACACACACACACACGCACACACACACGCACACACACACACACACACACACACACACACACACACACACACATCTATGGACAATTGGGAGAATCATCAATTCACATATAGCATATCTTTTCAATGAAGATGAAAAATGAAGCACTTTGCAAAAAACATGCTTAAAGACGTTTTGCAAGTTCTCCATAGAAGGGCAGCTGAGAAATGAACTGAAGAACCAAGTACTGTAAGGCAAGAATGCTAACTGCTATGCCACAATCAAAAGCATTAAAGGAAACAAGAGCAGCCAGCACCAAGTCCCCTCTAAACATATGTCTTTTAGTGCTATACATAACTGCTTTATTTGCTTGATTTAACTGTTCTGTATAGCATGAAACCACACTGAGCAGGAGTGATTTAAAAAAAAAACTCCACTAAATATAGAGTAAGTAAGCCCTTAATAGCTGAGCGTATTCAGCATTTTATCTCTAGAATATTGGTTGTCTGTAACTATGTTTTGCTCTTTGTATTTAAAACCCTGTATATCCAAATGGTTTCAATATTTATTCATTATATTTTGAAGGGCACCCTTGGATTGGGTTCTTACCCTCAAAGTTCAAAGATGAGCTGTATCTTGAAGTTTAGTAAAATACATATTTTGTCTCATTTTTATAACTCTGCATATACAGAGAATGAGAAGAGCATTCTATATACATAACCATATAGTTCTTATAGGTCTAAAATCATACCTGCATTACATATTTACATTTAATTGCTTTTCTTCATTTCACTCCGAAAAAAAATGAAAGAAACACATTTGTTTTCAGCTGGCTGTGTTAAAGGTCAATTTACAAAGGCCATTCTGGTCATAATTCTACTGTAACTTCAAGTAGTAAGATTGCTTGACTGCTTCTAGATAGTTTTATGACATTTTCAAGACAACACTCCCTGATAACCCCGTTTTAATTTTGTTTTGTACAGCCTACTAGCTATTATGGAAAGTAAACAACAGAATCTCAAACTTGGACAGACATCTCAGAGCATGTACAATATGAATATTTTGTATAACATGAAAATTATAGAAAGTATTACTTTTTACTAAAAAAGACTATTATATATATATTTTTTTTTCATTTCATAACAGCACACAGGTAATATGATTGAGATACACAATCAGTGTGTCAGCTTAAAAATGAAAAAATATACATTTCATTATAAATTGAATGGCAATGCCAGAAAACCTAAATGGATATATGAGACTAATGGTGGTAACTAACAATAAAGGTTAAACAACCTTCTTCAATGCTAAAACAGTGCATAGCAAATTTCAATGCATTTAAATAGGAGCCAGAAGGTAACATGAGACCACAGCCAACAAATCACACTATACCATCAATTAAAACTTTTCTAAAACTTCCTTAAAGATGTGCATTACAAATTTTGCTGTTGTGTTTTAACAAGCACAGGTCTGTTACTGACTATATTGTTTAAACCAGGTTCTAAATCTGCATGGAACCTGACAATCCACTCATATTCTTTATTCTCTAAGAAGTTATTTTACTAAGTTATGGTTTAAACAATATAGTCAGTATCAAACCTGTGCTTATTAAAATACAACAGCAACATTTGTAATGTACATCTTTAAGGAAGTTTTAGAACAGTTTTAATTGATGGTATAGTGTGATTTGTTGGCTGTGGTCACATGTTACCTTCTGGCTCTTATTTAAATATATTGAAATATGATATGTACTGTTTTAGCATTGAGGAAGGTTGTTTAACTGAAAGCTTTGCTGCATTAAAGTCTGTTTTTTTCTGACGGTGGATTTGTGTCTTCATATAGTGGCTTTTTGTTCCAGTCTTCAGTGTACCAGCTAGTTGGTGTCAGACTAACAATAAAAGGCCATTTGTTCTGCAACCTTAAGCATTACAGCAATTTTTGCAGTATAATACTTCATAATCCTAAGATACATTCATGATCCTAAGTCCACTTGCAAGCAAACTGATATTAACCTGGCAGCCCAAGTACACCAGTTTATTACACATAAATGCACACTGCTCCTACAAAGCCAGACTATTTAAATCTATGAAATGAGAAGTTAAGTTACTTTTATCCACAGGCAACCCCCATACTCACCCAGTAACTACAACTTTTATGCTATGTGCACCTCATATGATTGTGGTAAAAATAATGCCTCTCAACCTCTTAAAGCAAGAATAAGGAAAAATCTAAACAATGATGAGCGAGCAGTAAAGACCAAGAATCAGGTACAGATTTAAAATACTTCTATTTTATACTTAAAAAGTTGTTATAATAAAAAGTTTTTGCATTAGTGTGCATTTTCAGAAAAGCAAGTTTGAAACTCAAATGCTTGTCATTATTTAGTGACTGCAGTCCTCAATGACCCTCAATCTTCAATCAGAAAACCATAGATTACATGACGAATAAGACAAAATGAATGACAAAATTATCATGCAAAATCAGAATCATTTGTCAAAATCAAGAACAGTTGAGAGCTACATGATTTCAAATTTGTTCCACACAAACAGTAGCCAGCCCACAAATATTCCAACTTGTTTCATACAAACGTACATTAGTCCCCTCAAGCCGGATGGTTAACTGAAAAAACACAAGAAAATAAGTTACTTTCATCCACAAACATCTTCCACTGCCCTGCAGTTGCAGGCACTTTGTTATGTATACTTCATTTGACTGTGATAAAAAGAAAAAAAAAACTCTCAACCTCTTAGTGCAAGAATCTTGAACAAAGCCAAGCAATGATGATGATGGCCGTAGGCACAAAATCAGAGACCAGCTTTAAATATTGATCATATATACTCAGAAAGTTGCTACAGTAACACTGTTTACATTGACATGATTTTCTTCTGAAATATATGAAGTCTTAAATACAAATGTTCAGCATTATTTAATGATTCTAGTCCTCAACAATTTGCCAGTAAACCACAAATTTTATGGAAAACAGATCAAAATGAGGCAAAGTCAGGGACATTCTGCAACATCAGTGACAGGTTAACTTTGCTAAACTGAACTGAAAAAGTAGACAAAACTTTTTTCATACAATTGTACATTACTCCTGTAAAGCAAGACTATAAAGCTGAGCAGATAAGAAGAGGAAAGTTGTTTTCATCCACAGCCAACTCTGACCCCATTTAGTGACCACAATCCTCAATGATCTGCTAAGAAACCACAAAACAAAAATATGAGGTAAGTCAGAGAAATTCTGCAAAATCAGGAACAGTTTCAACTTAATTTCATGCAAACACCTAGTCAGTAAATATTCCAACTTATTTCATACCAAAAGTTACTAGTCCTGTACATTCAGATTGTATTCCAGGCAAACAATAAGAAGAAAGTTGCAGCATATTTCACAAAGACCAGGACATTCAGTAAAATAAGTGATGTTGCAACTTTGTTTCACACAAAAATTAGTCAGATAGTATTACAATTTATGTCACAAAAATGAACAATAGGACTTAATGCCTAACTTTAAACTGAGCAAATGAAAAAGGCAAGTTGTTTTATCTGCATCATGCTCCTTTCCCCAGCACTACTTCTCTTGATATGTTCAGCACATAAACTAACAAAATAATTTAGCTTATGAACATAATGTAGTGCACCCGCAGGTGTAGCTGAAAAAATATGGGGTCCTTCCTACCTGACTCTGGTGACACCCTTATTAGGCCCAACACACCAAGGTGGCAAGAGGAACAGATATTATTCTAGGTGACACATCTAGTTTAAAAAGGCAATAGCACAACCATAAACAAATTATTTCAACAGTGCACCAGTTAGCAATAAGGCAAGGTCAGAATGTGCATGCAATGAAAACATACATTCACCCTCTTCCCCAGAACTCAACATATATAATAAACCAGTGTTCTTTATTGGGATTGTGTTCTCAAGCTCATTTTTTGTTTTTTACAAGTTTGTTCGGTGTTTCTTGCTTAGTTTGTGAAGGTTTCAACAGAAGAAGGTCTTGACATTCAAACATGCACAAAGAAGGCAACATCAATGAGCAGTAAAGCTTTATAATGCAGCAATACAAACACAGAAAAAAATGCAATGTTATTAAGCAATAAAGGAGTCATAATACAACAATACAGATATGAGAAAATGCAATGTCATTGAGCAGCAAAATTCTTGAAGGCAGCAGTACTAACACGAGCAAAATGCAATGTCATTGAACAATGAGGATTTATAATGCAACAATACAAGAATGAGAAAATACAATGTCATTGAGCAGTAAAGATTCTTTAAGGCAGCAGTACTAACATGGCAAAATGCATTATCATTGAACATTAAAGATTTATAGTGCCGCAATACAAATATGAGCAAATGCAACATCATTCAGCAGTACTAACACCCTCTACCCCCTTTGATCAATTCTAAACAGGCCAGCTATGAAACACTCTATTATACCTTGTTCACTGGCCAGTGACTACTTACAGTCTTGCTGCCGGCATGATGAGGCCCAAGTTGGTGCTCATATGGATCCCAGTTATTTGTAATTCATGAAGCATTAAGGGAGGGACACAATCATATAAAAATATAAAATGACTATAAAATGATGGCCAGAGCCTCTCACCACTCCATCAAGAATATCCTAGTGAAGGTAGATTAGCAGAAAATCTTTACAAACACTAATGCACCATCAACTGAACAATATTTTTGCATTCAAAAGGTACATTCCACCAAGGGTAATCAGCCTTATGTTTAACTTGGGCTGGGGTGTCACCACTGGAGTAGGAGGCATAAGGATTATGAGCGCAGACCCTCTGATGAGCTGTGGTCACAGGTTCCTGTGTACTATGTCCCAAACTGTTATAGGTAAGTCTCTGTGGGGGTGGAATCAGTCTCTGCAGGCAGTTTTGGTTCGGAAGAGACAGCTAAGAAATTTTGCTTGGAAGGTTTGTCACTCACATCACATTCAATGTCTAGTTCTTCAGTAGGCATATTGCCTACTTCTAAGATCTCCTCTTGTATAACTTCACTTTCATTTCCCATAATGGTATGACTATCATCAGCACTATTTTCTGAAGTTTGCATAGCACGGCCTCCATCAGTATCAGGTTCTGAAAGAGTCACAGAAACATTACTTAGTCTATTGTTAGGTCTGGGCTGCTCAAAATGACAAGGAATGAATTTGGATGCATTTACATTGAGATTACAGCCCACGGGGTCTTGAACATCCTCATAAAAAAGCCCACCGAAACCCCAGTCATCATCATTGTCCTCTTCCCCTTCATCAGGAGGAAGTATAGGCTCTTGAATATTGGAGAGGATAGTTCTTCTCTGCCTTAGCCTTTTGGATCACCATGAGTTAGGCTTCCACTGAGCCATTCTGGGTGGGTTCCAGATTCATGAGCCTCACTGATTTTGCCAAAGGCAGTTTAAAAAGGCACCAGCACAACCATAAACAAATTATTTCAACAGTGCACCAGTTAGCAATAAGGCAAGGTCAGAATATGCATGCAATGAAAATATGCATTCACTCTCTTCCCCAGAACTCAACAGAAGAAGGTCTTGACATTCAAACATGCACAAAGAAGGCAATATCAATGAGCAGTAAAGCTTTATAATGCAGCAATACAAACACGGGGAAAAATGCAATGTCATTAAGCAATAAAAGAGTCATAATACATAATGTAGCTGAAAAAATATGTGTTCCTTCCTACCTGACTCTGGTGACACCCTTATTAGGCCCAACACACCAAGGTGGCAAGAGGAACAGATATTATTCTAGGTGACACATCTAGTTTAAAAAGGCAATAGCACAACCATAAACAAATTATTTCAACAGTGCACCAGTTAGCAATAAGGCAAGGTCAGAATGTGCATGCAATGAAAACATACATTCACCCTCTTCTCCAGAACTCAACATATATAATAAACCAGTGTTCTTTATTGGGATTGTGTTCTCAAGCTCATTTTTTGTTTTTTACAAGTTTGTTCGGTGTTTCTTGCTTAGTTTGTGAAGGTTTCAACAGAAGAAGGTCTTGACATTCAAACATGCACAAAGAAGGCAACATCAATGAGCAGTAAAGCTTTATAATGCAGCAATACAAACACAGAAAAAATGCAATGTTATTAAGCAATAAAGGAGTCATAATACAACAATACAGATATGAGAAAATGCAAAGTCATTAAGCAGCAAAATTCTTGAAGGCAACAGTACTAACACGAGCTAAATGCAATGTCATTGAACAATGAGGATTTATAATGCAACAATACAGATATGAGAAAATGCAATGTCATTCAGCAGTAGTAACACCCTCTACCCCCCCCTTTGATCAATTCTAAACAGACCAACTATGAAACACTCTATTATACCTTGTTCACTGGCCAGTGACTACTTACAGTCTTGCAGCCAGCATGATGGAGCCCAAGATGGAGCTCAGATAGATCCCAGTTATTTGTAATCCACAAAGCATTAAAGGCTGGGACCACAATTTTATAAAAATATAAAATGATGGTCAGAGCCTCTCACCACTCCATTGACAATATCCTAGTGACCAAGCGCCATGGTTCTTCTGATGAGAAAAGTAGAAAATCACCTACCAGAACTCTGGTAATCATCTATGGCTTCTTGGTACTAGGCCCAAGGGAACTCCTTTTCTTGCTGAATCATAGCAGGCATGGAACTACCGGTTTCAGACTTCTGTCCTGAATCCACAACATACCATATCCAGGATTTCAGCAAGGGACAGACACAATCTGCTACTTCACTTCCCTGTCCCAAAACACTAGAAAAGAAATTCCAGTCATGCTGCAAGACCCTTTTTCCCTTCAGCTACATGTTTCAGTCTTCCCTCCTTCAGCTAGTGTTCCAGAATTCTCTCTTTCACTTTCAAAATTGTCTTTTGTATTCCTGAAAAGGAGATCTACCTTGTGGTGTAATGGAAAACTACAGTATATTACTTCTGCATGAAATACAGTGGGAGCTACAATAATAAAATGTTTAAAATCAAACTTTTTTTCCTGTGGCTGGCCACTGTAATATATTTTAAGCTACTGCAGGTAACCCCCAACAGCCGCACTATTTTCAAGCTCCCCACTCCAAATCAACTGAAGGAAAATTAAGGAAATATCCACTGTGGGCAGTGTCTGCTGTTACCACTGATCACCACTAATCCTGCATACCACTCAAGCAGGAAACAGGGACAAAGGCTCATAATTAGAGGCAATTTTTAAATACTCACAAAAAGAGAAGGACACCAGCAAGTAGAATGAATGTCTTGTTAGTGAAGCTCAAAGCGGCAAACCAAATTACATAAAAATTAAAACACACAAACCAAAACATGGCCAGAGTAAACTCTTACCCTGGCCATGTTTTGGTTTGTGTGTTTTTATTTTTATGTAATTAGATTTTAAATATTTTATGTACTTTAAAATGTGCTGCAACACCAAATTTTTAATTAGCATGCATTTTCTAAAAGAGACAAGGTCTGAAACTTAAATGTCTGTAAGTAAACAGACCAAATGTATAAAGCAAAACCAGAGAACCAGACATTTAGTGAAAGCAAAACAAAACAAAAAAAAACAAAACAAAAAAAAAAAGCAGCAAGACAGTTTTGTCCTCAGAGTAACATGCCTCATCATCCGCCAATGACATCCCTATCAGCAGCCCAATTCCTCCACCAAAAAAGCATATAATAACCAGTTATCAATCCACACACACACACACACACACATATATATATATATATATATATATATATATATATATATATATATATACACATATATATATATATATATATATATATATATATATACATGCATACATAAACAGACACATTAGCACATATCACCTCCAATCATGCATACCTTTCAACTTTTACCAATTTTGCAGAATGTCGCTTATTTTTGCCTCATTTCTGCCTTATACATGATCATTTTTTTTTTTATTTCTTGTAAGATCGTTGAGTCATGGAGAGCAGCAAGAAAACCAAAATAAAGTGCTACCCTTCCCATAGTAGGTATTTAAACTAGTAATAGGACCCATATCCTATTATTATTATTATGTTTTCTGGAGTAAAGTAAGAAGTCAGGCTAATAAATAGCTTGACTTTATTATTCGTTTGTTTTTTTAATCGAAGCTAGGCCAGAAGCTCAGAGCACAGTTGGTGAGATTCTATCTAATGTGTGTGCGGGGGGGGGCACCCTATGGTTCCAGTGTCCTAAAATTGTCTATAGTCTCTCATCAACTGGCTTGCATTCTGCTTTTGCTCCTCTTTAAGCTTAAATTAAACTGATTCCACTCTATCAGAAATTTCTGTTTAATTGTCTCTAGAAGACTCTGATTAGACTGAAACAAATTGTTACACCAGCCAATGAAGCTTCAGACTTGACAAAATATGTAGATTTTTAATAGTTTTGCTATACTTCAGGTTATTATATTATATTATATGATATTATAATAAAGCATAATGTAAAACCACTTTCAGATGCACTTTAATCTTTTAATATATACTTTTGGGTGCACTTCTACATAAATCTCTCTCTCTCACTACAGAGAGATAGATGTGGGACTCTGTGTGTGTGTGTGTGTGTGTGTGTGTGTGTGTGTGTGTGTGTGTGTGTGTGTGTGTGTGTGTGTGTGTGTGTGTGTGTGTGTGTGTGTGTGTGTGTGTGTGTGTGTGTGTGTGTCTGTGCATATGTATCTCTATTATATATAGAACTGGGATCAGTTTTTAGCTTTTTATTGGTTAATTGGTTAATCTGTTTAAATTAGTTTGCTCATTTACTACTGTTATATTAAAAAAAAATACACTTTATGCATCACCGCTCAGCTAGGGTTAAACTATTCCCGGTGCCATAAAGTCTGCTCTTCAAATTTTCTCTTAGAACTAGCCAGTTTTTTTTTACTTTTAGCATTCAAATCTGTTTCTTTGAGCTCAGCACTTGTTCATAACTCATTGTAAGCACTAAATAAGCAACAAATTACTAAAGCACTCAACTTTCCTCACGTGTTTAGAGGAAAACAGTTCTTAGTAAGCACCTCTCCAGGCATGTCTAAGGGTCAGCTCCTGGTGTTTTCTCCTGTCTACCTGATGAATCTGGGCATCTTGGGGCAATGCAGCAATTGCCTCATGTACACAGACAACCCTCTCCTCCTACCACCCAACACTACAACCTGTAAAAGATGCACTTATATAGCCAAACTGGAAGCAAAGCTCTCTTCACCCAAGACTGGACTGGACTAGACAGTCAAGAGGAGAAGGTAAACACTTGCACCACACCACACTCATCACATAGTCCCTCAAAACCTACACCACCAAAACAGACACATAGAAACACAAAACACACACCTACATTCATGGAGGCTCTCAATAAAAATCTACTCAAGCAACAGAGACCTCCAAAGCAGAAACGCAGGCAACCTCCACCCCCAACACAACCCAAATGACACATAGCCCACAAACTCAGTGTGCCACTCAACCACAGCCCATAAGGCATAACAACATACCCAACACTCTAGTCATAGGTGACTCTATAGTCAGGCACACTGATGTTCCACTCACCAGGCTAAACAAGGTGAAAGTTACTATCAGCTGCCTGTTGGATGCCAGGATCTGCCACATAATGTATGCACTCAGGTCACTCCACAATAAGTACAAATATGACTCTGGCATTTTCCATGTTGGTGTGAATGACCTGAGATGTACCTCCCTGGACTATATGAAAAGAGACATGGAGGAGCTCTCCGATCTTGTAGCTCAGGCAGGTATTACCCTAGCCCTGAGTAGCATCCTGCCATCACCCAGAATGATACCACAGTACGAGGACAAAATGACTGACTTTAACAATTGGCTAAGCTTCTGGTGTCATTCTAAGGAGATCCAGTATCTCCCTGCCTGGGATGACATGATCAACAGACCATGATGCTTTGCCAGACATGGCCTTCCCCTGTCACCCTTGGGATTCCGGATACTGGCTAAGGCTCTTGCCACCCCTTTGTTGCCTTTTTTAGGCAAGGTTCAAATGACAAATTCACCACCGTAACTGGTACAAGCCAGCAAAATCTGAGGGTAATGCTACTCAATGCTAGAATTCTAAACCTCAAATGCATTCACTTGAGGCACTCCTTAAAATGGAGAAAATCGATATCTGTACAGTGACAGAGATCTGGTTCAAGGCTCCAGAGAGCATCCCTGCATTACCAGGTTATAATTCATACCACACCTTTTGGCCACCTAAACTAGATGGAAACACTAAAAGCAGAGGCGTGTCCATATTCATTAAGGATATCCACACCTCCAGGCTAGTTGCTCAGCATAATGCATTTGAGATTATCCAAGTGCAACTAACTCTGGGCAGGACCGCAATTGTAACTTGCTACAGATTCCCACCATGCCCAAGGATTCCCACTCCTCATTCCTTGATGCACTGGAAAATATTAGGGTACAACCCAACACCCTAATAATGGGCGATTTCAACTACCCCATCATTAACTGGGAAAACTACTCATGTACCAACTCTTTTGCTCAACATTTTCTGGAATTCATAAATTCCAATGCCTTGCACCAACTTATCCACATCCCCACCAGGGGCAGCAATATCCTAGTCCTGGTCATTACCAACATGGGTGACCGGTGTTCCACACCAGAGGTCAATTCCTCATTGGTCAGATCCGACCATAAGCTAATCACCCTAGACATGTACATCCCACCCCCACCCCCCATTAGGGAAAACACCGTAAAAAATTCTCCAAAGCCAACTTCACACTTCTTAAGACAGAAGTGGCAAACTTCACGACGCCCATGCAGACGGACAATAGAGGTATGATTGCTGAATCCTACACAAATGCACTTTATAAGCACTTACACGAGTGCATGGATCGTGCTATCCCTAACAGAACCAAGATGCTATCCTCCAAAAAAAGGGAGCCAATCTGGTGGTCCCCTGCCATAAACAAACTCTACAACAGAAGAAAGAAACTGTTGCAAAAAAGAGTAAAATACCATGACTGGAGGAACTCCCTGGTCAGCCTCAGTAAGAAGCTGAGATTCCTCATAAAATCCTCCAAAGCTAGTTACGAAAACAAAATCACCACTGATTCTAAAGACAACCACAAAGCATTCTATAGCTGTGTCAAGAATCTCAATGGCAACACTCAGATCTGCTTTGAGCTACAGCACAATGGCACTAAATATACAGAACCAACTGATGTTGCCAACATCTTGGCAGATAGGTTCAGTGCTAACTTTACCCCCCAATCACCCCCTAAAGGGCCCATCTCTATACCGGAAGAATGCAAAGTTCCTATAATCACGGCTGCACAGGTAAAAACCACACTCTCCAAAGCCAAGAACACAGCATCCATGGGACCCGACAACATCCCAGGCTGCGTTCTACATGAACTACAGAATGAACTGGCACCCCACCTAAGTACCATGTTCAGTCATAGCCTCACCTCAGGCTTTGTGCCCACTGAATGGTGCACAGCGATGGTCATCCTACTCCACAAAGGGGGAGCCACCACAGACCCCGGGAACTACCACCCCATTAGCCTAACAAGTGTGGTCTGCAAGGCCATGGAATGTATCATCAAGGAACGTATAAACAAAGACAATGGTAATCTCCAAACTCTGGACCCCACCAAGTTCAGGTTTGTAAAAGGCAGATCATGTCTCCTAAACCTGATAGACTTCTTTGAAGTAGTCACCAAAGCTGTAGACGAGGGTAAGGTGGTTCACACAGCCTATCTAGATCTCACCAAGGCTTTTAACACCATCCCCAACTCTGGAATTATATATAAACTTACTAAACTAGGTATAAATCCCTATGTCACAAGATGGGTTGCCAACTGGCTCACTGACAGAACCCACACTGTGAAAGTAGCAGACTCCAAATCCGACTTCAGACCAGTGACAAGTGGAGTACCACAAGGTTCAGTCCTGGGTCCTCTCCTGTTTGGTATCTACTTTTCTAAAGTACATGATACCACAGAAGGTCTTTGTCTAATGAAGTATGCAGATGACTGCAAACTAGGAGCCATAATCAAAACTCCTAACAATGTGGACATCCTACAAAAGGGCCCCACTGAAACAGATGCCTGGTATCAAAGCCATGGCCTCAAGCTCAATGCCAAAAAGTGCACTGCCATCCCCTTTGGTAAAAACTCGGTACCCATGAGCTACCACATAGGTGGTAGTCTACTTAACACCGAAAGTGTGATAAGAGACCTTGGGACACAGGTGGACAGTAGTCTCTCCTTTGATAATCACATTACCACAGTAGTTAGGAAATCCTTCTACATGGCACACCTCATTACAAAAGATTTCTCATCCAGGAAAAAAGAGGTCATTGTTCTCCTCTACTCATCACTCATTAGACCCATTATAGAGTACAATGTCCCTTTTGGTATGTACCTCACAAGACATCTACAAAAACTGGAAAGGCCACAGAAATACCTCACAAAGAGGATTATCGGCCTCAAACAGATGCCCTTTGCAGACCGTCTCAAAAACCTCCAGCTTTACTCCATCGCATATCGCCTACTCAGGGGCGATCTCTGCCTAAAATACAAAGCTATGTCAAACCCAGAGCTGTTGGACATGCTCCACATAAAGAAATCCCAATCCCTCCAAGCTGCACACTCCAGGGACCTAAACCTTGTTATCACAATAAACAGAACATGCTGGAGGGATAGATTCCTGTCCCAGAGTCTTCCCATACTCTGGAACAAACTACCTATCTATATCAAACAAAGATCCTCATTAGCACTCCAAGAAAAATCTTGATGACTGGATGGGAAATAGGAAATTCACCCCAGGGATCACCTCTGTGGCTTTGCTCAATGGGGGCACAGGAAAATAATTTTCTTGGGTGGCGAAAGCCAGGGTACCTTTTGGCTAGGCTTATATAGGCCCTAGGGGCAATAGCCTAGTACCTACCTATGAACCCATGACCCTATATATATATATATATATATATATATATATATATATATATATGCGTGTGTGTGTGTGTGTATGTGTGTGTGTGTGTGTGTGTGTGTGTAGTCTTTCTGATTTATTCATAAACATTTCAGAATTGGACTGAAATTTCAGTCTACTAAAATTTTTTTTTTTTTTTTTTGGTTTCAATATCAAATTTTTGCTCAAGATTCATATTTCTGTATGCCCATATTTGTGTACTTTGGGTATGCTATTTTTAATGCTATAGTTCCCTGATGAAATACATTGTTATCATAGTGAGTTTCTGTACAGCATACTAAAACTCCATTGATGTATCTCCGGTTATGTTGTATTTGCATTGTATTTACTGTTTTTCTTGTAGTAATTATACTCTGTTGTAATGTTCATTACAACCTTAGCTGGTCTTGCAAATTGTCATGCTTGATCAGCCCTCTAACCTGCTAAGAAATGTATGCAAAAAACACAAAAAATATGCTCTCTTAAACAATGAAATTATCTGCTACATATTGAAATGATTTCCCCTACACAGCATGGCTTTACACTCAATTACAATACTGCAACAGCACTTCTGGACTTCACAAATGCAGTCAAAGTCAATAGAAACAATGGTAAAATGGTCTCTGCTCTGGTATGAGATCTCTCAAAAGCATTTAACAGTGTTCTGCACAGCATTCTCCTTCAAAAACTGAAACGTATAGGCCTCTCAAATTCAACCCTGTAATGTTTCATAGATATCTTTCACACAAACACCAGTCTGTCAAGTGGGAGTCCAAACTCTCTCTTTTCTCCAAGATACAATAGGGACACCCCAGGATTCAATCTTAGGCCTTTACATTTCAGCATCTTTATAAATTACCTTCATTGTCTAATCCTGATGGTACAGCATGCAGACAACTTGACGCACATCTGTACAACAAGAAATCTTAACTTATTGCAAACAAAAACTCAAGAATCATTTTCCTCCATTGAGTTATAGTTTAATAATTCACAACTCCTGTGAATTCCCCAAAATGGCCAGATTACTCCACTTCTCTACCAAATCACACAATGATACTAACCCAGACCTAACCATTATTTCAGTGATATAAATAAATGCAAAGGGTTAACATGCCATAATATTGTGTTGTTGCATAAATATCGAGCAGGGAGCCTCTTTGGCCCTCTTCAAAAGGAACCTTGATGATTGGATGGGAGATAGGAAATTCACCCTGGGGATCATGTCAGTCGCCCTGCTAGACAGGGACCTGGAGAAGTAAATATTTTGGGAAGAAATATCCAGGGAATTGTTATGGCTAGGCTTGCATAGGCCCTAGGGCCAATAGCCTAGTACCAACCTATGAACCTAAATACCCTGACAAGATTTCCATCACCTGTTATTGTATGTCTGCACAGTATGTACACCCACTGTAAAGAACAGTTGTTCAGCATTACAGATTTGTAAAGGCATATTGACAGCAGCAGTTCTTTAATGTCTTTTAAATAGATATCAAGGGCTTTTACTAAAAGCTTTAACTTATTAACCACTTTGGTGGACTAGAGGGATAAAGCCCTGACTACAGCCCACTTGACACGAGTTCCATTAGCAGCTTGAATGCCTTAGAGAGCAGCAAGCAGGTGGGATGGGTGTTTCCAGTGGGGGGAGGACAGTCTTATAAGGTGTTTCAAGTATTTTGTTCCTTTGGAAACCGGGGATGAGATGGAGGGAGATGTCCAGAATAGTGGAATGGAGGGAGATACTTGGTTGAGCTTCTGCAGAGTTGATAACAAAATCTCAGGATGCCCTCACGGCATGCCCACCCTGAGAACATAATGCCCTGGCTGAAGGTGATGACTATACTCTCAGGATGCATTTAGGTTCTGCACTATCCCCAGCTGGCATCAGAGAAAGTCTAAGGGAAAGGAGAAGTTGGTATACCTGGCAGTGGACATGGGGCACTGGATAGAATGCTGTGGAGAACTTGGTATACCTGGCAGTGGACATGGGGCACTGGATAGAATGCTGTAGGATGAAGCATGGGAGTAAAGCTCCAAAAAAGGTTTTAACTTATTCCTCACATATGATATGCCATTTCATTTAAACTTCTCCTACCTGATAAAATTAATATCAGCAGAGGACAAATATAATTCTTATGTATCTAATGTATACCATTCAAAAATGTGCATAGAGTTTTTTCTACAATCAAATGTCATTAAATATCTTTTATTGATTTTACAAAAATGACTGTTGCCTGCAAAAATATGGAATGGTCTGGCCTCCGTTCTTTATATATTTATGTCTCATAAAAGCAAACTTTTTTTCTGTTGTGCAATATGATTTACACATTCACCTTTCTCTCTCTCTTTCTAAACCTATATATGTCAAAATTTATGTATTTTCTTTGGCATGAAATGTTTTCTAGGATTTTTAATATGTCTGAGTAAGTATTTGTTATGCATGACAGGCCTTAATAGATATTACTTACTCCTTCTCCTATCTCATGTAAGAACTATGCCTTAAGTCTTGTCTGCAATGTATTATTTAAATCACGTACATGGTTCTGAAAATGAGTCACCAGCTGAGCCAATGCAGACACAAGAACCGATTGTTCACATAAACATCAAACTGTGTTAAACTTGATATTTTGCAAAAATATTTAACAACTATCTTTTGTTCTGTATTTTCCTTTTTACCAAGGCCTTCTTGTTCCTAAAATATTTAATATGTAAAGGTGTTGTGTTTTTACTGGTAATCAATACCCAACCTATTTATAGTTATTTCCTTAATATTTCCTTATATAGTTGATCATGCAAATGCATGTGTGCCCGTAACTGAGATTCAAACGTATGCATTCACAACACAAATATAAGAATGTATAAATGTTAAAATAATAAACTTCAATTCATTAGTTATCACAGCTTCTTTGCTTGTTTATCTCACACACACACACACACACACACACACACACACACACACACACACACACACACTTTAAATATTTTTCAATCATTTGAACTGCTAGACAGTTTAACTCAAAAACTTGTTTCTCCATCAAACTGTGTGTAATTCTGTGATACGTAAATTAAACCATCAAAATTTTAGTATTCAATTTAAGCACTGTTTTTAATGTAAAACAATCTTTTAAAATGCAATTCTCCATTCCTTCTTGGATTATGAACCAAACCAAACTAGTATAGTTTCAAGACAAGAATTATAAAATTTCTGAAATAATTTACATGCTAAAACACACTAATATGTTAGAGAACTAGTACAGCTGTGTACCTTCAGCTTGAAGCTTATTTACAACAAAGTATTTCTGCTGACTATAGCTAGTTTCCTACTTTTTAAATCAAGAAAAAGAGCCTGCAGGCTAGTACAATCAAACAGTGTCAGTCCAGTATTCATCACCTAGACTCACTTTTTACCAGCAATTCACTACTCTGGATAACATTCATTTTTATCCCAGTGAAGGTAATTTTGTATGAGCTACATTTTGTTGTATGTTCCCTATTATGCAGAGCTAAAAGACTGGAAGTTGCAGCCCAGAATAAATTAAAGAGAGAAAGTGAATCAGTGAAAGTGAGGGAGAAAGAGTGATCACATTGAGAGCAGATGTAAAGTGAACAGAATAAGTAGTCAGCCATGTCGGAGGAACAGAGAAGAAAAGGGGCAGAAAAGTGGTCATATACTGGAGTATAGGGGGTATAGGAAAAGGATGAAGTATAGTGCAGAGAGACACCAGTAAAGACAGTGAGAAGGAATAGGATCATGGAACTGTAAGAAGAAAAGCTGCAGATGGTAGAAGGCTGAATGGGGCAGTACAGGAAGAATATGAGAAGCAGTGCTGTGACTAAGATAGGGAGATGGTGCTCGGACAGGCAATCATTATTGGGATTATCAGTGATGGATGCAGAAATGGGAGAGACTAGGACAAAGAAAAATTGCTTTCGGGGTTTAGACTTACTAAGACATGAGATGAGATGGACAAGATTATCTCCAGGATGGAAGAGCTGGCACATGCTGCACATTGCCACTAGTGGTCAATTAGTGTATACTGAAAGTGTGATAGTAAGTGTGACCAGGGCAGTGGTAGAGAAACAGCAGCATGCCTTTGGAGATACCATATTCAGGAGTATTTTCTGTGTCAGTAGCCATATAATGGATGGTTGTAGCAATTGAGAAAGGGAAGGGCCTGTAGCTGGCAGGCTCTGGATTGCATTGCATAGGTGGAAATTCCTTAAGAGTCCAAGAGCAGGCTAAGTTATTTCTTACACTTATTTCACTGAATTGCACTTCTGAAACGCTTATAATTGTGCTATACAGTTGATCTACTATATTTTTGGACTGTTATAAAGCTTTTTTATTGTTTCACTGCATTAATGTACTGTTTTAAACTGGTTTAACATTACTTAACTGTAAACTGCTTTTTCATACTGAAAGTTGTATTTTCTGTTTGTGAGTGCTCTATCCGAACTTTTCTGTGCATTTTTGTCTGTTACAGTTAAAAGCATTCTCGAGTCTGCTCCTTGATCTGTTTAAAACTTTCATTTAGTGGTTACAGCTAGGAAATGTAATAGTGTGTATTACTATAATTGCTTTTTTAATTTAAATTACTAAATTGTAAACTACTTTTTCATACTGAGACTTGGATTTTCTCTTTGTGGGTGTTCTTTCTATGCTTTTAAAGTGAGGTTTCTGTGTTCTGCTAAGGTGGCATAATCTTGATAGAGGCCTGTTGTCTAGGCTGGAAGTTTTGTTTGAGTTTCCTGTGTTTCTGGCAGCCATTTTCTGCTGATTGTCTTCATTATTATTGAGAGTAACAAGGCCACCTGACCTTCTGTAGTACGAGTGATTGGGTAATAGCAAGGGCTGAGTGGTAATCTGATCTTCCAACTCCTCCATTCTTACTGCTATATAAACCCTGTGTCTTATAAAGGTTCTGCTTGTATTGTCAGGCTCTGGATTGGATTGCATAAGTGGAAATTGCTTAAGATTCCAAAAGCAGGCTAAGTTATTTCTTACACTTATTTCACTGAATTGCACTTCTGAAATGCTTATAATTGTGCTATACAGTTGATCTACTATATTTTTGCACTGTTATAAAGCTTTTTTTATTGCTTCACTGCATTAATGTACTGTTTTAAACTGGTTTAACATTACTTAACTGTAAACTGCTTTTTCATACTGAAAGTTGTATTTTCTGTTTGTGAGTGCTCTATCCAAACTTTTCTGTGCATTTTCGTCTGTTACAGTTAAAAGCATTCTCGAGTCTGCTCGTTGATCTGTTTAAAACTTTCATTTAGTGGTTACAGCTAGGAACTGTAATAGTGTACATTGCTATAATTGCTTTTTTAATTTAAATTACTAAATTGTAAACTGCTTTTTCATACTGAGGCTTGGATTTTCTCTTTGTGGGTGTTCTTTCTATGCTTTTAAAGTGAGGTTTCTGTGTTCTGCTCAGGTGGCATAATCTTGATAGAGGCCTGTTGTCTAGGCTGGAAGTTTTGTTTGAGTTTCCTGTGTTTCTGGCAGCCATTTTCTGCTGATTGTCTTCATTATTATTGAGAGTAACAAGGCCTCCTGACCTTCTGTAGTACAAGTGACTGGGTAATAGCAGGGGCTGAGTGGTAATCTGATCTTCCAACTCCTCCATTCTTACTGCTATATAAACCCTGTGTCTTATAAAGGTTCTGCTTGTATTGTCAGGCTCTGGATTGGATTGCATAAGTGGAAATTGCTTAAGATTCCAAGAGCAGGCTAAGTTATTTTGTACACTTATTTCACTGAATTGCACTTCTGAAACGCTTATAATTGTGCTATACACTTGATCTACTATATTTTTGCACTGTTATAAAGCTTTTTTATTGTTTCACTGCATTTATGTACTGTTTTAAACTGGTTTAACATTACCTAACTGTAAACTGCTTTTTCATACTGAGAGTTGTATTTTCTGTTTGTGAGTGCTATATCTGAACTTTTCTGTGCATTTTTGTCTGTTACAGTTAAAAGCAATCTCGAGTCTGCTCCTTGATCTGTTTAAAACTTTCATTTAGTGGCTACAGCTAGGAACTGTAATAGTGTGCATTACTATAATTGCTTTTTTTATTTAAATTACTAAATTGTAAACTGCTTTTTCATACTGAGACTTGGATTTTCTATTTGTGGGTGTTCTTTCTCGGCTTTTAAAGTGAGGTTTCTGTGTTCTGCTCAGGTGGCATAATCTTGAAAGAGGCCTGTTGTCTAGGCTGGAAGTTTTGTTTGAGTTTCCTGTGTTTCTGGCAGCCATTTTCTGCTGATTGTCTTCATTATTATTGAGAGTAACAAGGCCTCCTGACCTTCTGTAGTACGAGTGATTGGGTAATAGCAAGGGCTGAGTGGTAATCTGATCTTCCAACTCCTCCATTCTTACTGCTATATAAACCCTGTGTCTTATAAATGTTCTGCTTGTATTGCCAGGCTCTGGATTGGATTGCATAAGTGGAAATTGCTTAAGATTCCAAGAGCAGGCTAAGTTATTTCTTACACTTATTTCACTAAATTGCACTTCTGAAACGCTTATAATTGTGCTATACAGTTGATCTACTATATTTTTGCACTGTTATAAAGCTTTTTTTATTGTTTCACTGCATTAATTTACTGTTTTAAACTGGTTAACATTACTTAACTGTAAACTGCTTTTTCATACTGAGAGTTGTATTTTCTGTTTGTGAGTGCTCTATCCGAACTTTTCTGTGCATTTTTGTCTGTTACAGTTAAAAGCATTCTCGAGTCTGCTCCCTGATCTGTTTAAAACTTTCATTTAGTGGTTACAGCTAGGAACTGTAATAGTGTGCATTGCTATAATTGCTTTTTTAATTTAAATTACTAAATTGTAAACTGCTTTTTCATACTGAGACTTGGATTTTCTCTTTGTGGGTGTTCTTTCTATGCTTTTAAAGTGAGGTTTCTGTGTTCTGCTCAGGTGGCATAATCTTGATAGAGGCCTGTTGTCTAGGCTGGAAGTTTTGTTTGAGTTTCCTGTGTTTCTGGCAGCCATTTTCTGCTGATTGTCTTCATTATTATTGAGAGTAACATGGCCTCCTGACCTTCTGTAGTATGAGTGATTGGGTAATAGCAGGGGCTGAGTGGTAATCTGATCTTCCAACTCCTCCATTCTTACTGCTATATAAACCCTGTGTCTTATAAAGGTTCTGCTTGTATTGTCAGGCTCTGGATTGGATTGCATAAGTGGAAATTGCTTAAGATTCCAAGAGCAGGCTAATTTATTTCGTACACTTATTTCACTGAATTGCACTGCTATACAGTTGATCTACTATATTTTGCACTGTTATAAAGCTTTTTTATTGTTTCACTGAATTTATGTACTGTTTTAAACTGGTTTAACATTACTTAACTGTAAACTGCTTTTTCATACTGAGAGTTGTATTTTCTGTTTGTGAGTGCTCTATCCGAACTTTTCTGTGCATTTTTGTCTGTTACAGTTAAAAGCATTCTCAAGTCTGCTACTTGATCTGTTTAAAACTTTCATTTAGTGGCTACAGCTAGGAACTGTAATTTTTCCCAGCCGCCCTCCCTAGTGTTGTGTGTTCTTATACTTGGTGGCTTTGCAGTTGCCCGCCCATACTGTATATTTGATCTGTGACTCTCCTCCCACTCTAGTGTCATTAGTTCACTTAATCTAATAGAGAACATTTGTGAAGGCCAACTCACTCAGATTCTTAATGTTGAAATAACTTCTGTTCCAACTTTCTCTATTTCCACTTTACTGGAAAAAAAAATTCTAAGCTTGCTTCCCCCCTTTCCTGTGGCAGGTCAGATACGGATTTGCTGTCTCCAGGACTGTTTGTGAGCTCCTAAGCCCCCCCCCCACTTAACTGGGGTTAAACTATTCCTGACGCCATAAAGTCTGTTTTTCAAAATTTCCCTTGCAACTAGCCAGCTTTTTAGTTTTAGGACTCATCTGTTTCTTTGATCTCAGCACTTGTTCAGAACTCATTGTAAGCACTAAATAAGTTACAAATTACTTCAGCACTCAACTTTCCTCACTTGTCTAGAGGAAAACAGTTTTTAGTACTTAATAAATAAACACCTATTCAGGCATGTCTAAAGGTCAGCTCCCGGTGTTTTCTCCTGTCTCCCTGATGAATCTGGGCATCTTGGGACAATGCAGCAATTGCCTCATGTACACAGACAACCCTCTGCTCCTACCACCCAACACTATGACCTGTGAGAGATGCACATATATAGCCAAACTGGAAGCAAAGCTCTCTTCACCAAAGACTGGCCTAGACAGTCAAGAGGAGAAGGTAAACACTTGCACTGCACCACACTCTTCACATAGTCCCTCAAAACCTACACCACCAAAACACACACACAGAACCACAAAACACACACCTACATTCATGGAGGCTCTCAGTACTAATCTGCCCAAACAGCAGAGACCTCCAAAGCAGAAATGCAAGCAACCTCCACCCCTCAACACAACCCAAATGACACATAGCCCACGTACTCAGTGTGCCACTCAACTACAGCCCATAAGGCATAACATACCCAACGCTCTAGTCATAGATGACTCTATAGTCAGGCACACTGATGTTCCACTCACCAGGCTAAACAAGGAAAAAGTTACTGTTAGCTGCCTGTCAGGTGCCAGGATCCACCACATAATGCACACACTCAAGTCACTCCACAACAAGTACAAATATGACTCTGTCATTGTCCACATTGGTGTGAATGACCTGAGACGTACCTCCCTGGACTACATGAAAAGAGACATGGAGGAGCTCTCTGATCTTGTAGCCCAGGCCGGTATAACCCTAGCCCTGAGTAGCATCCTGCCATCACCCAGAATGACACCACAGTACAAGGACAAAATGATTGACTTTAACAATTGGCTAAGCTTCTGGTGTCATTCTAAGTGAATCCAGTATCTGTCTGCCTGGGATGACATGATCAGCAGACCACGCTGCTTTGCCAGAGATGGCCTGCACCTGTCGCCCTTGGGATTCTGGATACTGGCAAAGGCTCTTGCCACCCCTATAGTGCCATTTTTAGGCAAGGTTCAAATGACAAATTCACCACCGTAACAGGTACAAGCAAGCAAAATCTGAGGGTAATGCTACTCAATGCTAGAAGTCTAAACCTCTAAATGTACTCACTCAAGGCACTCCTTAAAATGGAGAACATTGACATCTGTGCAGTGACAGAGACCTGGTTCAAAGCTCCAGAGAGCACCCCTGCATTACCAGGCTATAATTCATACTACACCTTTCAGCCACCAAACCCGGACCGAAACACTAAAGGTGGACGTGTGTCCATATTCATTAAGGATATCCACACCTCCAAGCTAGTTGCTCAGCATAATGCATCCGAGATTATCCAAGTTCAACTAACTCTGGGCAAAACCGCAATCCAGATTGTAGCTTGCTACAGACCCCCCCCCCACCATGGCCCAGGATTCCCACTCCTCTTTTCTTGATACACTGGAAAATATTAAGGTACAACCCAACACTCTAATAATGGGTGATTTCAACTACCCTACCATTAACTGGGAAAACTACTCATGTACCAACTCTTTTGCTCAACGTTTTCTGGAAATCATCAATTCCAATGCTTTGGATCAATTTATCCACACCCCCACCAAGGGCAGCAATATCCTAGACCTGGTCATCACCAACATGGGTGACGGGTGTTCCACACCAGAGGTCAGCTCCTCGTTGGTCAGATACGACCACAAGCTAATCACCCTAGACTTCCACATCCCGCTCCCACCCCCCCCCCCTTAGGAAAACAACCGTAAAAAATTTCTCCAAAGCCAACTTCACGCTTCTTAAGACAGAAGTGTCAAACTTTATGACACCCATGCAGATGGACAATAGAGGTACGACTGCTAAATCCTACACAAATGCACTTTATAAGCACTTACACGAGTGCATGGATCGTGCTATCCTTAACAGAACCAAGATGCTAGCCTCCAAAAAAAGGAAGCCAATCAGGTGGTCTTCTGCCATAAACAAACTCTACAACAGAAGAAAGAAACTGTTGCAAAAAAGAGTAAAATCCCACGATTGGAGGAACTCCCTTGTCAGCCTCAGTAAGAAGCTGAGATCCCTCATAAAATCCTCCAAAGCTAGTTATGAAAACAAAATTGACACGGATTCTAAAGACAACCACAA
This sequence comes from Protopterus annectens, assembly GCF_019279795.1. Lineage (NCBI taxonomy): Eukaryota > Metazoa > Chordata > Ceratodontiformes > Protopteridae > Protopterus > Protopterus annectens. The sequence continues at coordinate 284,657,765 of NC_056733.1, forward strand.
AGCATTCTATAGCTATGTCAAAAATCTCAATGGCAACACTCAGATCTGCTCTGAGTTACAGCACAATGACACTAAATATACAGAACCAACTGATATTGCCAACATCCTGGCAGATAGGTTTAGTGCTAACTTTACCCCCCTCTCACCCCCTAAAGGGCCCATCTTTATACTGGAAGAATGCAAAGTTCCTGTAATCACAGCTGCACAGGTAAAAACTTCACTCTCCAAAGCCAAGAATACAGCATCCATGAGACCTGACAACATCCCAGGCTGCCTTCTACATGAACTACAGAATGAACTGGCACCCCACCTAAGTACCATGTTCAATCATAGCCTCACCTCAGGCTTTGTGCCCATTGAATGGCGCACCGCAACAGTTATCCCACTCCACAAAGGGTGGCCATAACAGACCCCGGGAACTGCCGCCCCATTAGCCTGATGAGCCTCGTATGCAAGGCCATGGAACGTATCATCATGGAACTCATAAACAAAGACATTGGAGATCTCCAAACTCTGGACCCCACACAGTTTGGGTTTGTAAAAGGCAGATCATGTCTTCTAAACCTGATAGACTTTTTTGAAGTAGTCACCAAAGCCATAGATGAGGGTAAGGTGGTTCATACAGCCTATCTAGATCTCGCCAAGGCATTCAACACCATCCCCCACTCTGGAATTATAGATAAACTCACTAAACTAGGTATAAATCAATATGTCACAAGATGGGCTGCCAACTGAAAGAACCCACACCGTGAAAGTAGCAGACTCCAAATCAGACCAGAACAACCAAAAAAAGCCGTTGAGAAGTATGCAGTACAAAATCCAGTTCAACACGAAAGTGACACCATCCACATATACGCTGAACGCTTATATTGAATGAACGCTTTTATTGAATAAACATCACATGCGTTTTCGTCCTTTACTAAAAGACTTCATCAGATAAAATAACCTACAAACTTTCAGCTTTATATATTATGCTTACATTCAATTAACCTATAAAACACCAACTCTTTATTTAAAATCAACCAGTCAATTTCCTTTCTTATCTCATAAATATTAAAACCAATTCCAAAAAAAGAAACTCGTATGTTTACCATACTTTAAAACAAATATAGCAAATAGATATTCATGTGAATTACTTAACATTTTGTTTAAAATTCTTTGGGAAAGTTCATCTTTTCAAAATATAAACATAAAAATGAATGCTGTAATGACATGTATGCAAAAATCTGTAAACATTAAGAACTGCAATAGACAGCTCCCCCTAGTGTCCAAAACCTATATGACCTATTGATTCAAACTTTTATTTTCTAATTTAAAAATGTATTATTCCATATAACCATAATTAATATATAAAATCTAAACTATCAAATATGTGTGTCTAATATGTGTATCTAATAAATACTTATAAATATTATTTATATATATAATAAATATGTATACAAAAATATATAGTATTAATGAATTTAAAAATATTAAAAAATATATATAAATAATATACATATAATATATATAAAAAATGAAATACAACCCAGCAAATCTACCTCAAACTTTATTAGCTTTCACCTTTAAAATAGGACCAATGAATAAATTCTCATTTAATCCAGGTTTTTTACAAGCATCCAAATAAACCTGCCACCACAATTCTCTGTTTTCTAATATCTCTTCCCACAAACCTCCCCTAACATCCTGTTTTACTTGTTCCAATATAAAAAATAAATATTTTGCTCCTATACAATCTTTAAAGTGCCTATATAGTGCATTAGTTTCTTTCCTTTTTCCAATATCGTATATGTGTTCATAAATACGTCTTTTAAATACTCTTTCCATTTTCCCAATATAGAAAGATTGGCAGTTTTGACAAACTGCCAAATAAACTACCCCTTGGGTATTACAATTAAATTTGTCCTTACTTTTTATTAATCTCTTCCTACTTTCAATAAAAATTTCATCTTTATTCATGATGTAAGGACATTGTGCACATCTCCCACACTTAAAAGTTCCTACTTTCTTATTTTCTACAGTTTTTCTATATTTTCCATTTCCTTCTATTTTCTTCCTGATGTTAGGAGGGTTTCTAAAAGTCACCTGAGGTATAATATTTTTAATCTCTTCTACATCTGTTATGGCAGCAAATCTCTCCCATTCCCTTTTAAATATTTGTTTAACATCTTTGTTTAAAGTGTTAAATTCTATAATTAATCTTTTTACATTTTTGTTCTCATTTGGATTTTCGTTTTTATTTACCGGATCATCATTTTTTACCTCTTTTATACCTTTTATTGGTTGAAATTTATTCTTTCTACCTAGCTCCACTTCATTTCTTATTGCACTCACAAACTCTACCGGGTAACCTCTCTCTAGAAACATTATTTCTAATTTGTTACATTCTAAACAAAAATCACTTTCATCACTTGTCATCCTGGAACCTCTCACAAATTGACCTTTTACAATATTTTTCTTGCAATGGTTAGGATGAAAACTATCATAATGCAAGTAAGAGTTACAAAATGTGTCTTTTCTAAATACTTTGGTTTCAAATTTTCCATTTTTCTTATAAATTTCCACATCCAAATAATTTATAGCTTTTGTATTCATAACATAGGTAAACTCTAAATAATTAGTAGTTAAATTTATGTAAGAAAAAAATTCTTTAAATTTTTCTTCACTTCCTATCCAAAATATCACTATATCATCCAGGAATCTGTGATAAAGTGACCAATGTTGTCTAAAGGTAGAATTAATTATATATTTCTCTTCCCACTTGCCAAGTACAATATTAGCAAATGTGGGGGCACAAGCTGCCCCCATTGAGACTCCCGAAATCTGTTTATAATATTCTCCACTGAACATTAAATAATTATATTTCAAAATGGAATCCATTAGGGTCACCACAGTTACCTTTTCTTCATGAGACAACTTCTTATCTGCATATACACTTTCTTCAAATAATTCCATACCTTCCACATGCGGTATACTAGAGAAGAGGTCTATGATATCTATTGTAACAAAAATTATTTCTTCTTTATATATATTTGTGGTAAGTTTTCTTAAAAAATCCCACAAATCTCTTAAAATAGTTTCATTTTTCATCCATAGATGTTTAACTTTATTATCTACATACTTAGCTAGTGGGGTGATTTTTGCCCCTTCCGCTGAAACTATTGGTCTTAATGGGGGATTCATCTGATCCTTATGAATCTTGGGTATACCAAACATGGTTGCTACCCTTGGCTTCTTCACCTCTAAATATTTGTGGGTTTTAATATCTATTACTTTATCCATTAATAAATTTTCTAATACCATATCAATTTTTTTGTATGCTACTGCCAACTCATTTTTTGAAGCTATCGAGTATCTTTTTTCATCTAGTAGTATTGAATACATTTTAGTATCATACATAGTGTTCTCCATAATGACCATCCCTCCCCCCTTATCTGGTTTCATTACTCTTATTTTGGGATTTTCCATAATTTCATTTAAAACCTCCCACTCATCTTTCTTCATGTTAGTTATATATTTATTCTTATATTTGTCTTTTATTTCTAATTTTCTAATTTCCTTTTCTAGGACATTCTCAAAGTTTTTTATTTGAGGTGCTAAAGGTGGGTTAAATGTTGAACTCCTAGTTAATTCACTAGTTTCCACATTGTTTCTTTCCAGACCCATTTTAGAAGCTAAAACAGTTAAATTTATTTTTCTAGTAAATAACTTCAAATCTAAAATTGTACCAGTTACATTTCCTTTTTTCACTGGGTTGTATTTCAAACCTTTACTAAAAAGACCAAAGTGTTCATTCTTTAAAACAATGTTACTAAAATTATAAATGGTGAAACCTTCAAATATACTCTTAAATTCATTTACACACTTGATAGTCTCATCAGTGTTTAAATTATCAATGAGGACCGGGGTACTATCTAATAGTGTCTTCCCCTCCCCCTTCTCCCCCCCTCATCTGAAAATTTCTTTCTCTATTATAAGGTCTAAAATATTCCTATCATTTGTTTCCAGGGGTGGAAATTCTATGTCATAATCTTGCTCACCATTCCTAATTTCTCCATTTTTATTATTGTTATTATTGTTCCTAAAATTACCTTTCATATTGAAAATTGTAGGTTTTGGATAACTATTATTACTTGCATATTCCTTAATGTCCCTTTTTAACTTTCCCATTTTACGTTTTATAATATCTTCACATTTCAAATCTATTTCATTTCTCATTTTAAAATATCTCTCTCTTTCTTGTTTGATACAAAAAATAAGGTCTTGTTTAATATTCATGTCCGGCTCATTAATTTCTTGTTCAATTAAACTTAATTTCTTTTCATTTTCTTCTATAATTAGCTGGACAATCTCTAAACCACATCTATTGAAAGCTTTAACCAAACTTTCATGAAACACAGGCCCTACTTGCACATTATTTGGGTATTTATATACCCTGAGTCCCTTAGGGACAATTTCTTTCACTAAACATTCATTTAAGTATGCATTTTCTATCCTTAGCGTTCTAAATTTTAACATCAGCTCATATAACTTATCAAGCTTTTCAATATATGTGTTACCATCATGCATTACTACATTTTCAGTGTCATTTTCAGTGTTGAACAAATAGTCCTTCTTTAACCACTCATTAGTGGTTTTAGGGTTCGAATTAACAGTACCTTTAATCTCTTGCCGTTTTTTGGGTCTAGCCCCTTTGTCCATTGTACCATTGAAGTTGTTTTCCTGTGCTTCTCCTTCACCATCAAAAATTCTCGGTGTTCTCATGGGGTTAAAAACTATTGTCTCCATCTCTCCAGGGTCGCCGGCTTCCGTAGTGTCACCTATAAGCTCCCTCTTCTGCTTAACGGCTTGCCCGTTAGTCCCTTCATGAAATGAAACATCCGAGTGTACTGCTCCCCATCCTGGGAGCAAACTATGGCAAAGGGGCGTAAGCAGGTCAATCAGTTCAGTTAACTGACCTATAAGCTTACGAGCTTGCCCCATCTCTTCCTGCCCTTCCAAACCCATGTTGATAAAGTTACGTAAAGCAAGACTACTCGCTCACCCAGTCACTAATAAACAAAAGTAGTGTGGCTTTTCAGCATAAACCAAACCAGAACAACCAAAAAAAGCTGTTGAGTAGTATGCAGTACAAAATCCAGTTCAACACGAAAGTGACACCATCCACATATATGCTGAACGCTTATATTGAATGAACGCTTTTATTGAATAAACATCACATGCGTTTTCTTCCTTTACTAAAAGACTTCATCAGATAAAATAACCTACAAACTTTCAGCTTTATATATTATGCTTACATTCAATTAACCTATAAAACACCAACTCTTTATTTAAAATCAACCAGTCAATTTCCTTTCTTATCTCATAAATATTAAAACCAATTCCAAAAAAAGAAACTCGTATGTTTACCATACTTTAAAACAAATATAGCAAATAGATATTCATGTGAATTACTTAACATTTTGTTTAAAATTCTTTGGGAAAGTTCATATTTTCAAAATATAAACATAAAAATGAATGCTGTAATGACATGTATGCAAAACTCTGTAAACATTAAGAACTGCAATAGACAGCTCCCCCTAGTGTCCAAAACCTATATGACCTATTGATTCAAACTTTTATTTTCTAATTTAAAAATGTATTATTCCATATAACCATAATTAATATATAAAATCTAAACTATCAAATATGTGTGTCTAATATGTGTATCTAATAAATACTTATAAATATTATTTATATATATATAATAAATATGTATACAAAAATATATAGTATTAATGAATTTAAAAATATTAAAAAATATATATAAATAATATACATATAATATATATAAAAAATGAAATACAACCCAGCAAATCAACCTCAAATCAGACTTCAGACCAGTGACAAGTGGAGTACCACAGGGTTCAGTCCTGGGTCCTCTCCTGTTTGGTATCTACTTCTCTAAAGTACAGGCTAACACAGAAGGTCTTTGGCTAACTAAATTCCCAGATGACTGCAAACTAGGAGCCATAATTGAAACTCCTAATGATGTGGACATCCTACAAAAGGGCCTCACTGAGACAGATGTCTGGTGTCAAAGACATGGTCTCAAGCTCAATGCCAAAAAGTGCATTGTCATCCCCTTTGGTAAAAATTTTGTACCCATGAACTACCACACAGGCGGTAGTCTACTTAACACCAAAAGTGTGATAAGAGACCTTGGGACACAGGTGGACAGTAGTCTCTCCTTTGATAATCACATCGCCACAGTGGTCAGGAAATCTTTCTACATGGCACTCCTCATCACAAAAGGTTTCTCATCCAGAAAAAAAGAGGTCATTGTTCCCCTCTACTCATCACTAATTAGACCCATTATAGAGTACAATGCCCCTTTTGGTAAGTACCTCACAAGACATCTACAACAACTGAAAAGGCTACAAAAATACCTCACAAAGAGGATTACTGGCCTCAAACAGATGCCTAACGCAGACCGTCTCAAAAAACTCCAGCTTTACTCCGTCACATATCGCCTACTCAGAGGTGATCTCTGCCTAACATACAAAGCTATGTCAAACCCAGAGCTGCTGGACATGCTCCACTTAAAGAAATCCCAATTCCTCCAAGATACATGCTCTAGGGACCTAAACCTTGTCACCACAATAAACAGAACATGCTGGAGGGATAGATTCCTGTCCCAGAGACTTCCCATACTCTGGAACAGACTACCTATCTATGTCAAACAGTGCTCCTCATTAGCACTCTTCAAGAAAAATCTTGATGATTGGATGGGTAATAGGAAGTTCACCCCGGGGATCACTTCTGTGGTTCTGCTTGACAGGGACACAGGAAAATAATTTTCTTGGGTGGCGAAAGCCAGGGTACCTTTTTGGCTAGGCTTGTATAGGCCCTAGGGCCAATAGCCTAGTACCTACCTATGAACCTACCTATGAACCTATATACAGCAGAGACATCAGCTGTAAGCTAGAGATATCTTCAATATCAAGTCATAAGGAGTATCAGCTGTCATAGCTGGGGTGAAAAGGTGTATCTCAATGACTATTAGCAAAAGTTGAAGTGGAGGGAAGCCACGGAAACAGAATACAAGGATGGATACTCAGGGAGCAAAATGAAAGAAAGAAGAATACAGATCATAGCAGATCAGCAAACAAGGCTGACCTGCAGCATGCTTGTGTGATATTACTATGCAGAGAGAAAGATAGAAAAGCAGCAAGCCATGATGTAAGAGGTAATGTTGAATATTGCAGGAATCACAGATACTTGAGGCATTGATAGGAAAGTCTGGGACATGTTGGTGGCTGGGTATGTTTTATTTTGGAAGGTTAGATTTGGAAGAAGGTACAGGAGGTATAGGAAAAGGGTGAGGTATAGTGCAGGGAGGGACAGTCAACCAAATTAGGTCTTCAAATGTAGGATCATGAGGCAAGAAGAAACCACCCAATGAAGAAGGTGAGGGAGAGGGCAGGATGACATCTTACAGTAAGGCTATGGCTGTCAAGGAAGAAGAGCAGAGAGTACTTTTCGACTGATTCAGAGTGTCAACCTCCCAACACATCACAGTGGACTTGAAGGAGGCAGGTTATACTTTTGTGGGGTATGAATTTGCCAGGACTTGCGTGTGTGATCTTGAGCTCCAGGATAAACAGGAAGTAGTAGATGATTAAGGTCTTGAACCATTGAGAAGGGTTAGTCAATTGCTGCAGGATTTTACCAAAAATGCTAGATTTGATTGTAACCAAGTTGAATGATGTCATGGATGTCCAGGTGAAGAAACCATTAACCAAGAGTGATCAGGCTACTGTGATTTACAGTGTGTATGTGTGTGTGTGTGTGTGGGGGGGGGTGGAAACACAAAGAAAATAGTGCAGGATTTTCAGGGCATGAATTATACTGAGATAAAAGAAGAGGGTCAGAGGTGAGCTGCAGGTCTGGAGGCAGATTAATGTAGTCAACAATTTACAAGAATGAGTCAGGGATGCAGTAGACAGAGCAATGGATGAGGGATTGAGGAAGAGGCAAAACAAGGAGAAGATCAATGTGGCTACATAAAAATGTGAGACTATTGAGTAGGAGTCATGATATAAACAAAACATAAGACATACAAGCAGCAGAAGGAGGAATATGGAGGCTGAAGGTGGACATGGAAGTAGAGACAGCACAGTAGATGGATGAAAATATAAGGGCGACAAAGGAGGTTAGGACAGCAAAGGTGCAAGTCAAAAGAGAGGTGGAATAAGTAATCAAGAAGGGAAACAGAAGATTTTGTTTTCTTTTTTTTATTTATGTATTTAGTAGAAATATTAGAGGGATAAACAGAGATAAAAAGGCAAAGAAAAGATGACTGGAAGATTATGAAGCACAAGGAAAAGTGGACCGCCTGACTATTTCACTTCTGTCATGATGATAGAAAGAGATATGACTGTTTTTTTTTTCCAGAAGGAAGTAGGACAGAGTTATGACATCAGTAAGCAGACACCAAAAGAGATAAAGTGCAGTAAAAACTGGCAGACTTAAGAGTAAAATAAGGCACAGGGGATCCTGATGGTCTGCTCCTGTCAGTGTGCCAAAAAGTGACAATATGCCACTAGAATTCTTGATGGAGATCTTTAACTGACCACTGCCTTATGTAAAAGGGCCTGAGGACTAGACAATAACAAGAATGGTACCTAAGGGTTCAGGGAGAAGGAAAACATCCAGGGACAGTTAACTTAATGGCTGTTCTATTATTCAGTCAATGTATATCCCAAAATACATTTTCACAAGCTGCATAGTCCTAACATGCTTTTGCATGTCCTTTTTTTTTTCTATTTTTGATGCCTCTCTCAGTGACTCTAAAGTATTCCTTTCTGCCTGCTCAACTGGCAGATTTTCCTCGAGGTGACATACATACTGCTGAATTGTCCTATATAATGTGTGAAACTGTGTGGGACAATAAGATACATCAATATTTAATAACATTTATTTGCTTGTTTACTTATTTTATCTGTTTACTGCATAAGCAGACGGATCCAGATAGGCCGTTTCAACATGACTCACTTTGTTAGGAGCTTAAAAGATGCAATAAAAAGAAGTGTAAAATTAAAAGCTGGTGGATATTTTCAAACCTGCTTAAATAGAACTTGAAGTATAATTACTTTAACAATACATATCTGATCCATTTGTGAATCGTAAGTGTCCATAGATTTTGTCAGTACAAATAAGGCAGTCTTCTATCATGTATTCTCTAGGAAATTACTAGACATCTGCTGTGATAACCAGTGCTTTTACTTTATGTAAAGAGATTATAGTTGTGTAGCAGAGACAACTATCGGCATATATTTTTTTCTGCAGCATACTTTCCCTACCCCTATCCTCAAGCTATCATTCAGTACCAAAGTACCCCAGCAACATACAACATATTCTGAGTTTACACAAAGAAAATATAGAAAGTGTAATAAGGAGTATTTTCCCATAGTTTAGGGCTTCTGTGTTAGCACTTCTATGCTTCGCTAAATTAGCCCTTATTAAATAGCTGGCCTGAAACCACAAGCCACTGAGGTGAACATGTTAATTACTGTGGGCAATGAACATTAACAAAGTCTCAAGAATCTAAGCAAATCTCTTTAATCTTCTTATTTGCCATGAGGTATATGTAGGTACTTTCATCCTTAAAAGGTCATTTTTATTTGAGCAAATCTGTAAATCTTGCTTTAATGACATTTTTGTCTAATGTTACAAGCAGCAGACGTAGTACCGTTGAGTATAGGCCCTGCCTATGGCCTTTAATTTTTCTTCACAGGGAAAGTCAAATTCGCAGTAAAGCCTTTTTCATCAGTTCAAATTATATAAAAAATAATCAAGTTCTCTTTTTTGACACTTGACACAGTCTCAGTAAAGAAAACAAGTATCATATATTTGCAATTATACACAGAGACCTCATTAAGTTTAGAACCAGCCAGCATATAAGATCCTATTTTTTCATCCAAAATTAGGTTAAAATTTAGTAATAACCATGATATTTTGAACAAAAAAAAAAAAAAAAAGATAAAATGTGAACTTGTGAAATTGGAAAGATGCATTTAATTTGTAAAGTCGAAACCAGGATTATTACCAAGATTAGCCTATATTACACTATTTACTTCATTTACTCACTGATTTAATTGTATTAGCCAGGCAGGCTCTACTGAGACCAGGACTAACCTGTAAGCACAAGAAAATTAGGGACATGTTCATTGTCACAGAGTATCCGTTAGGGACTGAATGGATTGAAATTCTAGCCTCCAGCTTTTCAGCCTAATGACTTAACCACTATTATATTTCCCATTTTGTAAAATGTTATGCTACATGGACCCATTATAAACAAACTGACTAATTTATGGACCTTCTTTATACAAAATCACTATTTCAGCTTTTTTTTTTCAATAACATAGCTTGTTTTTTTGTATCAGATGTGTATACTCTGAGTAAGAGTACATGTATGATTCTAGTAAATGTCTGGCATCCCATCCAGGATTAGTTTCTTTGATTTGTACTCAGTATCAGTTCAGACTCCAACTCTACTGCAAATGTGAATTAGACTGTGTAGATAAAAAAAATGAATGGATGAATGAAATAATATATAATTAGGTAAAGCCCTTAGAAATTACATATCTTGATTTACTAATCTGTCAAGTTGTCAACATTCAGAAAAAATAAATTCTAGTCTACTGAATGTACATTTACAAATTCAGTTTAACAGTATTACATTGTTACTTTAAAGGGAGGATTTATTTTTCTACAGCTCATGCAACAGTAGTGGTTGGATTCAGAATGGTAAGCCCTAACTCAGGCTGCTACCTCTGGCAGAAGCCCTTTCTGATTCAGAGACAGGCCCAACACAGTGATCCTACATGATCTGTACAATCACCTTGGTGTGCCTTTGCTGGTCGGGCTATTTGTAATGAAGTTTTCCAGGCGAACAGAATATGCTAATTAGCCATGTGCTTGCCCTTGGAAATGCCTGCTGTAAGGCATATACAAAGCCAAGCTAGTAAGTTAACGCAACCAAAAGTTTACTTTCATCAATTACTTCCAGTGGCTGATATCACATTAGAAATAAGTGCCAGGGAGTTTAGTGGACAGGTGTTGTAGGGGTCTGTATGAATGTGTGTATGTGTCTGGGGCTGCATGCATGAGTAAATGCGGCTGGATGAGTGGCCTCAGTGAATGAGTGAGTGTGTGTATGTGTGTGTCTCTCAACCTGGGTGGTCACATCAGGGAGGGTTAATTAGGGGATAAATAGGAAAGGTGTGTGTGTGTGTGTGTGTGTGTGTGTGTGTGTGTGTGTGTGTGTGTGTGTGTGTGTGTGTGTGTGTGTGTGTGTGTGTGTGTGTGTGTGTGTGTGTGTGTGTGTGTGTGTGTATGTGTGAGGGCCATCATACCTCTAAATTCCCAAAGAATAATAAGGAAATCCTGCATCATGGTGTGGGAGCACTAGACACCAAGAATACTCTAACTTGCTTAAATTAACAGAACAACAGATTTTTAACACAAAAGATATATTTATGTATGGAGCAATAGACACAACAGATATTCTTTAACTAGTACTCAAAAGTCACTTAAAAAGTTATTAAAAACAGTTTTGTAGCATAATAGACATATGGGAGCACTAGATTTAAATGATTATCCTAAGCTATGAGACAAACTAGGAAAAGGTTTGAACCCTGCACCCTAAACAGCTCATTAACAGAGCTTTAGTCCTCTACACTACCACTATCACCAGGGATACTATACAAGTATTATCTTAAGTCAGTGTTAAACAGTTAAATTAAAATGGGGAAAACTTTGAACTCTGTACCTGTGGCATAGAAAGAGAATGTAAACAATAAACAGCCTTAGCTGTCTATGCTAACTGAGGATGGCTTTCTGAAGCTCTATTTTCTGAACTAAAAGCTGTATGAAACTATTAATACCTGGCATTATTGATTGACACTAATGGGTTGCAAGATATAAAAGGCAATATTCAAAAGGCTATGTAAAACCAGTGATATTTAACAGGGATGAGTCACTGTACCTCTATTTATCCTTTGCTGACCAAGTCAGTCCCACTGAGCTAATGGCCTCTCTTCAGGAGAAATCCAATGTGGTATTTAAACTACAAGGGGAATTTGGCTAAGGCATCAGGGAACTTCCCCTACTCATCAATGTTGTGAGAAACCCATTTGCAGGAGCACCTCCTGTTTCCTTTCCAGGCAGAGAGGCAGCCCGGTGAAACAACTACACAAATGGAGACTGAAGGAAATGATGTAGTGGTCAGAGATATGGAGGAGAAAGCAAATATCAACACCAGAGATTGTGTGCATGATCCTGGAGAGATGTTTCAGTCTGATAAGTCAGTAAAAGATTAAGGTATAATTGTAATCCTCCAGTCAGGAGTGTTGTGGGATGATTTACTTAAAGAAATGGTGATGCAGACTGAGCCAGAAAATGAAGGAGATATTTCCTGTGGGTTCATTATGGAGAAAATACAAAAGGATGATGTGGAGACAATCCTGAAGAATATTGGCGAGATGGAAAAGAAAACAGATATAGAGAAAGTAAAAAGATTGCAGAAGAGGTGAAACAAAATAGAAGGCAGGAGAAAATGAAAAATAGAAGTACATGGTTAAGATTCATAGCAAAGAAGACAAAGAAATTGACAGGTGTGAAGTGTGAGACAATTTCATTGCTCATTTCAGTTTAAAAGCACATGAGGTAAGAGCAGTTATTCTTACTGACAAAGAAACATTTTGTGGAATTATATTTGAGACTGTTTTTTTTAATGGAAATATTTCTTGGAGAATATGTAAAAAGAAAGACTGTAATCCATGGAAACTTTCTGTGATAAAATCATTTAACAGGGAAACAAAAAATAAAATCCATGTACAATTTTGAACAGAGGTAGAAAGAGAGACTTTGAAAGGAAATTTGAAAACTTTTCATAAAGAAGTACTGAACATTGCAAAAGTTTATGACAAAAGGTGTTCATGGATTGGTTGCTGGGATTGTAATATTGTGGTAAAAACAGAAAGAGAAAAAAATTATACATATATAATACATATACAAGGGAGTTGAGAGGGTGGTCTAATGGTTAAGGTGTTTGCCTTGCAACCACGAGGTGCAGGGTTTAAGTCTCACAAGGGTAATTGGCTAGGCTTAAAATGGCTTGCAAGGGCAGTTAGCTTAGTACTAATCTATGAACCTATATCAAGCACGATAAATGTGGAGGGGATCGAAGTGTCGTAAAATACTGGGAACAACCCAAAACATGCTTTTTTTTCTAGAAAAAAGGACATTTGATAACTAACTGAGAAAAAGAAAATGTTATATTTGTGGGGAAATGGGACATGATGCAACATATGAATTGAAATGTTATAAATGTAACAAAATTGGACATTTATGGATGAATTGCAAAATTTAAGATAAAAGTAAGGGAAAAAAAAGAAAGAGAAGAAAATTTAGAAGCAGTAAAAATAGAAGAAAAATTAGATGAGAAAAATAATAAAGAGGACATAAAAGAAGGTTCTGAAATAAGCAACAAAGAAAACATAAATTTGGAGATAGTAAAAAAAAAGAATTGTATTGGTAAGGTAAAAGAAAAGAAATTTTAAAGGGATAAGTACAAAGGAAAATAAGAAAGGAAACAGATGAAAAATATATATACCTAATGATTGTGGGTTGGTACAATAGTTAAGGTTTGCTGTTAGACTCATAGACACAAGATGCAGTGTTTGATTCTCACCTTTGGCAGGGACATTGGGTACACTTAGAATGGCCTATTGAGAGAACTAGTCTAGTAATTAACTATGAAAATAAGGAAAAGGGAAAATGAACATTTTAGAGTGCTTTCTGTAAATGTGTACAATATTTATTTTATTTATTATTTATTTATTTAACATTTGTTTACCAGGATAGTCCGGCTGGACCACTAGTGTCCATTTTCAGCAGAGTCCTGGGGAAAAAAGCTCCATGCAGTAAGAAACTACAATTGCTGTACAAAGTATTAATAGTAGGTTATACAGTAACATGGAAGAGACAGTTGAGTAGCATGCTATAGGATAGCTAATAATTATAAAGGATACAATGTTGGGTGCAATAAGTATAACAATTTCATGGTATAGCATAGGTACAATATACGTGCCAGGCATTTTCATAGTAGAACATATTTCAGCTATATACAATTTGTGCACAAGGCAACTGTAGAGCAGTATACAAATGTGCTACAGAGGCTTAGGATGGTATGCTCTTGTGTTGGGTTAGCCTTCAGGAAGGTGTATTGCAGTTACATTGAGGCTTGGAAAAGAGGTAAGATTTAAAGAGGTTTTTGAAAGTAGTGGAATAGTTCTGTAGTCTGAGGTCAGGAGGTAGGGTATTCCATGTCTTTGCAACTTCATTGGGGAAAAGGGATTCCCCATGGCTGTTTTTAAAAGGCATATCTGTAATCAGTGTTTTGTTACTGGATCGCAATTTCCTGTTTGAATTGTAGAAATTTAGAAGGATAAATAGAGCAGGGGGGTTCTTAGGATAGTACAGAATCTGGTGTACTAGGCTGAGTTGGTGGTATTGTAATAACGTGGGAAATTCAAGCAGTGTAAAGTATGTTGGGACAGGGAGTGGTGAGATCAGGATTTTGCATTGCATCATATTAAGATATAGTGAGAATAACAGGGATTTTGGAGTAGTGTAATAATGTAAAGTAAATATAATTATATTAAAAGACACAAGATTATTAACAAATGAAGAAAAATTACAAGCAGAGAAACTACCAGGAGGAAAGATAATCTGGAATTTGAAAAATTAGAGATGTTCTGGAATACTCATATTCTGTAGAAATACAGTAACTATATTAGATCTAAGTTTAGCAAAAATGGGAAGATTAACCACTGTGCATTTAAAATGGAAAGAACAAATATATAGAATTATGACATTATATGCTTATACTAACAGTAAAGAAACAGAATGCTTATTTCATCAGTTTTTAGACTATGTAGTGATAAATATGAATATTATAATAACAAGAGAATTTTACTGTGATTTAAGAGGCGAGCCTAGAAAGAAAGGAAATGATACAAGAAAAATGTTAGAAGTTACAAAATATGGTAAGTTCAAACTCTTGGACAGAAATTCATGGACTTAAAAAAGGGGTATGTATTGACATGAAATAGATTATTTTATAGTATCAGAATGTTTAGTTATAGCAGAAGGGGAGGTAGTTGAAACAGAATTTATTGATCATCTTGTAGTATGGCTAGAGATAAAGGAAAACAAAGACTATATAAAATAGGCAATGAAATAAAACGGATAAATGAGAAAACATGGACTGAAGAAGGAAAGAGATTATTAATACATGGAAAGATTGTAATACTATGAGAACATTTAAAAATGGTCTGAATAGTGGATGATATTTATGGTATAATATAAAACATGTTTATTACAGTAGCAATATAATGTAAAAAAATAGAGAAAGAAATTGTAAAAGAACATATAGTGAATCATAGCAATATTTAGGACATAATGATAGAAAGTACTTTGACAAGGAAATAGAAATATATAAAAAAAACAAGAAAAATACAAGAAATGTTATATAAGCAAAGATATTTTTACAAGAAAAGAAGTATCAAGTTATGTAAGCAGATTAGTAAAAGAAGATTTTTATTTATTTATTTTTATTTTACATTTGTTGACCGGGCTAGTCTAACTGGATTGGAGTCCATTTTCAGTAGAGGCCCGGGGAGAAAAGCTCCAAGCATAAACAGTAAAACACAAGTTAACAATATATAACAATATATAACTAGGCCATGTAAGAAAACAGTACAGTGGTAGCATTGGTTAAAAGCAAATATATAGTAATGTAATTATAGAATATAGACATTATGCTAAAAGTTTATTTTTAGGTAAAGAATGGCAGCTGTACTAAACACAAAGTGGGTATGAGCACAACAGAGTAAAGTCCTTATAATGTTTCCTCTTACGATGAAAAAAAGAAGCATGATTAGGAGGCCTAGGTTAGAGGCCTAAGATAGAGGGGTGGGGAAAAGGGTATGAGTAGGAGGGGAAATAGATTTCAGTCTGGGTTAGCACAGGGACAAAGCCACTGAGTTTTAAGATGTTCTTTAATATGTTTTTTGAATAGAGAAGTAGAAGGTAGGTTAGATAGTTCAGGAGGGAGCTGATTCCAGTTTTTGCCTGAAGTGTTTGTGAAAAGTGAGTCACCAGCTTTATTATTAGATTTAATCAAGGAGACCAGGAGTTTATTAGCAGAAAGTAGGGTAGCTAGATGTTTGTATGGTGAAATCAGATTAGTGAGGATAGGGGTATTACTGGGGTGATGTAGGATCTTTTGAATGATAAGTAACTGCTGAAAGAGTATGTGGTTCTGCAATTCTAGCCATCCTAGTTGTTTGAGGTTAAGACAGTGGTGAGTTTTAAAGGGTGTACATGTAATGAATCTAGCTATGCTATTATAACAGGTAGAAAGTTTGGAGATGTTATTCTTAGATAGGTTAGTGTATATAGCAGAGGCATAGAAAAGAGTAGAAATGAGGTGGGTCTGGGCAATTGTTTTCCTGGCTATGGGGGTAAGGAAGGGTTTGATTCTATAGAGAGGACCAAGTTTTTTGTTAACAGATTTTATGGTGGCGTTGATATGGTGATCATAGTTAAGACGATTGTCAATTGTAACCCCTAGTAGGTGGGTGGTAGTATCTGGGGTAATGTTAGTATCATTGTTAGAGGTTATAGAGAAGAATGGTGTGGAAGATTTTTGAGTTGGGGTAAAAAGCAGTAATTTTGTTTTTTTGGGATTAAGGAGGAGGCAATATTTCATAAACCAGTTTTCCACATTTTGGAACATGGTTTGGGTGAGGGACTGGAGGGTGGCTATGTTCTTAGCAGTACAGATTAAGGTTGAGTCATCTGCATATTGAATGCAGGTGGCTTGAGGTATGTCCATGTGGAGGTCGTTAATAAATAAGGAGAAAAGAAGGGGACCTAAGATAGAGCCTTGTGGGACTCCAATATTTACTGGGAGTAATGAAGACAGATTGTTATCCCAAAGTACTGCTTGCTGCCTGTTTTGAAGATAACACCTAAACCATTGTGATGCTAGTGGATCAAGAGAATGGTATTTTAGTTTGTCTAGAAGTAAGTTATGGTTAACCATATCAAAGGCTTTTGACAGGTCAATAAATAGTGCAGAGGAAAAGGAGTTATTGTTACAATTTTTATTTATAGAGTCAGTGAAGGATAAAAGGGCAGTTGTGCTGTGAAATGGTCTAAAGCCATGTTGGCAGTTGGCTAGTTGGTTATTTTGTAGAAGATGGTTCAGTAGTTGTTTATGAATACATTTTTCCATTATTTTAGCTAATGGGGAGAGTAAGGCAATAGGGCGAAAGTTTGAAAGCTCTATAGAAGATCCACCTTTGTGTAGTGGGATAATGTGAGATACTTTCCAAATGGTATGGATTTTGCCTTCAGAGATAGTTCTGTTAATGAGTATAGATATGGGGTAATGAACAGCTTTTGCGGCAATTTGTAAGTATTCAGATGGGAGTCTGTCCGCAGATGGGGTGCAGGGTTTAAGTTTTTTAAGCAGTTTAAGAATAAAAGATGTAGGAATAGGTTGTATATGAAAGGTAGGAGATGTTGTCTTGGTGGTGTGTGGTGGGGAAGCAATGCGATAGATGGGGGTACAGAATTGGCTAGGGTTTGAATGGCTTCTGTAAAGTATTTATTAAAGGCATCAGGGATCTGGTTGAAATTATTATGGTTGAAACCTAATGGAGCAGGAGTAGTTGAGTGTCCTGGTTGAAGAAGTTTGTTTATCCCTGACCAAAATTTTTGTGGTGTTTGTTGATTAGTTTGTTGGAGGTGTAGGTAGTAGTCTTTTTTGTCTCTAAGAGTATCTTTCTTGGTGACATTTCTTAGCTGTTTAAAGAGGAGGTGATCAAATGGACATTTGGTAGCTCTCCATTTAGCCCATATTTTGTTTCTGAGGAGCATCTTCTGCTTAGTTTGTTTTGTTAGCCATGGGGCAGATTTGGATCTTATTCTAGTGGAGTGATAAGGTGTGTGGTAGTCTAGAATTTGAAGAAAGTTAGTGTTGAAGTAGGTCACAGCCTCATCAAGTTCAAGATGGGTCAGTGGTGACCAGTCACATGCTTTCAGTTCGTTCAGGAAACTATCAGGATTAAAGAATTTCTTTGAGCGGGAAGTTTTGAGTTTGTGAGTAGTTGGGATATGAAATTTTTGTCTAATAATGTAAGTAAGCATATGGTCACTAATATTGTCGGGAAGGGTTCCTGGAGTATAATTGCTAGGGTGGTTATTAATAAGGATCCAGTCAAGAGTAGATTCTTTCCTGTTAGGTTTGTGGATTCTAGTAGGAGTGGTTATTAATTGGGAGAATCCATAAAGATTTATGTGGTTAGTGGGGTTCTGAGAACTACAGGTTAGCCAGTCTATGTTGAAATCACCCAGTACAATGGTTTCCTGGGGTAGTTGGGTAGAGAGGAGATAAAGAAAGTTTTCAAGAGTATTAGTATTGTTACCAGGGGGAAGATACAAGCAAATTAGGTTGATAGATTTGGTGTTGTTGATTTGGAGTTTGGTAGACAGTATTTCAGATTTGGTGTGTAGTGATGGAATCTCATTAAAGAGGGATACTTGGAGATTAGATTTATAGATAATGGCTATACCCCCACCTTTTTTGGTTTTGCGGTCACATCTAAAGATGTTATAGCCTGGAGGGGTAATTTCCTGGTCTAGAGTAGATGGTTTTAGCCAGGTTTCTGTAAGACATAGAATATCAAATGAGTGCAAGTCCAGGAGTGCATGCAGGTGGGGAATTTTATTGTTAAGACTTCTAATATTAAGGTGAGCAATCAGGAGGGAGTTAGGTGCTTTAGCTAACATAGAAGGTTTAGGTAAGGTTACATTATCAAGGTTATTCTTATTGTTAGTATTGGGGCCAGAGTTTGGATGAATGTCCCCGTCAAGGAAAAGGTAACACTGGGGATAGTGTAGGAATTTAAGGGCCTTGAGGGAATTATTAAAATTCTTTTTGGTGGTGAGGTAAGTCACATGGGTAGTTCTGTGATATTTTGGTAGTATATAGTTAGAGGTACAGGTTATGTTACTGTGGTTGAGGGTGTACATAAAGGAAGTAGGTAAAGTATGTTGGAAATTATGGTTTTGTTCAAGTAGAGTAAGATTTTCAAAGAAGGTCAGTGAATAAGGTATGGTCAGAGAGGCTATTGTGGTAGTTAAGAGTAGGATGTATGTGAAAATAGTATTGTGTGTTGGTGACATGGCAGTAAGTAGAATCAGATGAGAGTAGCTTGTTTGTGTAAGTGAGGTAGGAAAATAGATGGAGATGTTTCAAGAGATTAAGCAGGGAATAGAAAAAGAATAGCAAAGGGAAAGTAATGGAGGTTGAATGGGAAGTAGATACGGGAAGTAGTCAGTGCAGAGGATGGTTAGGATAGGTAATGGAGTAATTAAAGGGAGAGGTAATTTAGACTAAGTAGGAAAGAAAGAGATAGGGGAGTGGCCTAGTGATGAGGAGGTTTGTGATAGGTAGAGAAAAAAAGGGGAGTGTTTAGTGAGGTATAAGTGTAGGATCACTGGGGGTGGGTGAGATTTGGGGGTAGGGTAGGGGAGCGGAGTGAGCCCGCAGGGCGAACGGAGCGGGGCAGACCCAAGGAAGGTGAAAGCAGTGTGGAAAAAACAATCAGTAAGGTAGTAGGTTGGAACAGGAGACAGTAGGTAGAAAGGCCGCAGTTGGGAGTCTGTGGAAGGGAAAGTTAAAAGAGAGAGAAACCTGGGAGAGTGAGGGTTAGCCTAGGAGTAGTGAAGGTGGAGAAGGAGGGCTAGGTAAAGGGTTATAAGGACTATGAGAGGAAATGTGTATAAGGTTTAAATGGGTTATAGAAGAAGATAGACAAGGAAAAGAGTGCAACAATCATAAAAAGGTTTAAAGTAAGAGGTAGGAAGAGAAACGAAAGTGAAATTACAGGTGAGTGAAGACTGCCATCTAGTGGCCAGAGTTTGTAATAATCCTGTAGAGAGATCACAGCAGTAGGATAAAAAATAGAAAAGTAATGGAGAAGCGAGGGTTATTACAATAAAGGTAGGGGGCTGCAGTGTTGTAGGGACAAACAGTGGAGTACAACAGTAGTAAAAACAGGAGGGGGGTGGTATGGCTGCTGGCAGATCTGGCAGTTTATCTAGTACACCTAGAAGGTGTAGAGGACTAGAATATACAGAAAGTAGGTAAAATAAAATCAAAATTACTATGTGACATACAATATTATTTACTGTGGCTTTTAGTCCAGGGGAGTTTAGATTACCCAGGTGAGGAAATACCCAGGCAGGTTTAGGTAGGTGGGTATAGCTGCTCCTTGTAGTCCAATAGGGCACAGCCGGGAGTTGAAAAAGTGAGTGTAAAAGGTTTGAACAGAATATTATTTACTGTGGCTTTTAGTCCAAGGGCGTTTAGATTACCCAGGTGAGGAAATACCCAGGCAGGTTTAGGTAGGTGGGTATAGCTGCTCCTTGTAGTCCAATAGGGCACAGCTGGGAGTTGAAAAAGTGAGTGTAAAAGGTTTGAACAGAATATTATTTACTGTGGCTTTTAGTCCAAGGGTGTTTAGATTACCCAGGTGAGGAAATACCCAGGCAGGTTTAGGTAGGTGGGTATAGCTGCTCCTTGTAGTCCAATAGGGCACAGCCGGGAGTTGAAAAAGTGAGTGTAAAAGGTTTGAACAGAATATTATTTACTGTGGCTTTTAGTCCTAGATTACCCAGGTGAGGAAATACCCAGGCAGGTTTAGGTAGGTGGGTATAGCTGCTCCTTGTAGTCCAATAGGGCACAGCCAGGAGTTGAAAAAGTGAGTGTAAAAGGTTTGAACAGAATATTATTTACTGTGGCTTTTAGTCCAAGGGCGTTTAGATTACCCAGGTGAGGAAATACCCAGGCAGGTTTAGGTAGGTGGGTATAGCTGCTCCTTGTAGTCCAATAGGGCACAGCCGGGAGTTGAAAAAGTGAGTGTAAAAGGTTTGAACAGAATATTATTTACTGTGGCTTTTAGTCCAAGGGCGTTTAGATTACCCAGGTGAGGAAATACCCAGGCAGGTTTAGGTAGGTGGGTATAGCTGCTCCTTGTTGTCCAGTAGGGCACAGCCAGGAGTTGAAAAAGTGAGTGTAAAAGGTTTGAACAGAATATTATTTACTGTGGCTTTTAGTCCAAGGGCGTTTAGATTACCCAGGTGAGGAAATACCCAGGCAGGTTTAGGTAGGTGGGTATAGCTGCTCCTTGTAGTCCAATAGGGCACAGCCGGGAGTTGAAAAAGTGAGTGTAAAAGGTTTGAACAGATTGGTATACAGATTAAGACACCAGGGATTGCTCAGCAGCCACGCGCAGAGAGGGGGAAATAAAGATGGTAGCGTAATCAGAAAAATAAAAAATGGAAAAGGAGAAATAGAAAGAAAAATGGAAAAGGATTATGACTAGTGTGGTACAATATGTGCAAGAAATGTTTAAAGAAAAAAGAAGGCAGTGAAAAACATGGAAATAAAAACATTTAACAAAAAAAACAGAATAAAGAGTTGGAAAAAGAGATTTCTTTAAATGAGCTAGATAAAGTATTAGGACAAGTAAATATGGATGCAGGTACAGGACCAGATGGAACAGGGTGTGAATATTATAAAATGTAAGGGATTGACAGAAAATATTTTTAAAGATTTTTAATGAATGGTTAAATGAAGGTATTATATATAAATAATTATGTGGTGTAATATTTAAATTCACATGGAAGAAGGAAGATAGAAGGCAATTAAAAATTGAGGCTGTTAGTACTGAATAATAATGATTATATGATCTATATGAAAACAATGCAAAATAGATTTGAAAGTAAAATGGAAAACATTATGCATGACAGTATATACTGTATAAAGGGGAAGTATTGTTAAGAATTATTAATAATAGGTAAAGAAATTATTGATGATATTATGAATAGAAAAGAAGAAGCAAAAACAGTGACAGCAGACCTTAATAAAGCATGTAATGCAATTGGAAATGAAATCTTATGAGTAATAATGAAAGAATATAAGTGAGAAAGTCAGGAAATGATGTATGTCAGCATATAGTAATAATAAAGTAAAAATAGTTGTAAATGGCTGGTTAAGCCAAGAGGTACATAGGAAGAGTGGTATAAAACAGGGATGTCCAATGAATTGTATACTCTTTGCATTAGTTGTGAATGTGATAGTATATGAAATAAGTCACAAAATGAAGAAGGAAGGGTATATAATACCTGAAGGGTTAAGAATTCCAGTTCTGTTAACATATGTGGATAACATCATAATATGTGCCAAAAAAATTGCATTAAATCAGTAATCATTTGCACAAATGAGTACCTAGAAATGATAGCAATCTCTTTAAATAAAAATAAAAATAAAGGTTTAGGTGGTGTAGTGAATATAGGGGGTATACATTTTACAGTGAATAAAATGTCTGTGTTAGGTATAACATTTGGGAATAAAGATGTAAGTAGAATTCAATGGGAAAAAAACAATAGAAGAAATAAAACCATATTTTCTGGAGAACATATCAATTATCATTCATAAAAAAGATCTATTTATTAAATTCAACACTGATGGTAAAAATAGCTTAGTTAGGAAGTGTATTTTTGTTGCCAATAGTATTTGAAAAGGAATTATTGCAGGTATTTTTTTTTTCATTTATATGGGGTTCTAGATTAAACCCACTAAAAACAGAAGTTTTTTTATGTAAATAAAGAATGAAAAAGGAGGTTTAGGATTAATTAAGCCAGTTATATATGCTGCTTCATTAAATTTGTGCAAAGTGTTAAAGTGAATAAATGAATGAGAAATTAATAATAAAATTTATAAATATAAGTATGATAAATGTTTGGGTATGGTAAAAAGAGGTAAAAGAGAAAAAAAGCATATAAATGAAGAAATAAAATATTACAAAGAAAAAATATTTCTGTGGAAAATTAAAATATATGATATAGAAAAAGAAAAGTATGGTATAAGAGTGTAATGATAAAACATCACTATGTAAAATCATAGGAAAATCTAATAGATGAAAAAAAAATAAACCTATAAAATGAGAAGAATATGGTGTAATCAGAAAGCATAATGTCAAGATGTTTTTGTGGAGAAAGGGAATATTCCATATAAAAAGAAAAATGATAGAATATGTTTACATTGTCAAGAAGAAGAAACTACGGAACATGTTTTTGAAATGTAAAAAAGTAAAAAAGTTATGGGGAAACTATGTAAAGAAGATTTTTTTGAAGATATATTCACGTGGGTTTCCTCTGGGTACTCCGGTTTCCTCCCACATTCTAAAGACATGCGTCTGGAGCATCTCTCCCCGGGCCTCCACTGAAAACAGGCTCTGTGGAACCTAGTCTGACTTTCCCGGTCAACAAATGTTAAATAAATAAATAAATAAATAAAAAATATAAAAGAAGTGGGCAAAATAAATATGGATATCATTAGATATAGATATAATAATATAAATAAAGACTATATCAAAAGGATAGATACAGTTATTTAATGTTGTATAAGTTATATGAAATGAAAGAATAAATGAAAATATATTTAATGGCAAATGGATTTTGACAACAATGTTGGTTATGGAAAAAGGGGTGGGGGTCTAATAGGGATGGAAATTTAGTATGATTGTAAAGAATAATGTGCAAATAGATTTATATATCAATATATTTGTACATTTGTAAATATTTGTAAATATGTTATATGTTGTAAATAAGAGTTGTTTTGTATATAAATAAAGGACTACTACTCTTTTTGATAGGGGCCAGAGAATCTTTTATATCTACCTGAGCTATCATCAGCTGAAGGAGATGGGATCTTGGTTTTAACATCTCATTCAAAGAGTGCAGACCCCCCCCCCCTTAATGCTGCACTACAGTGTCAGCAATCCATTTGCCTGTTGTGGAAATAAACCCCCATGGTCTTTTGCACCAAAAGCAAGGGTGCTACCTGTGTCATCACTGACACTGCTATCAGTAAAATGTCTGTACATAAGACTTCTGGACAAAGCCAGGAAGAATACTGGATGACACTAGGAATAATTTTTAAATATTAGTTTGAGTCACTGAGAAAGTTAATAGGGTAATAGTTCTAACATCACAATGCATTTTCTGAGCAATACGAAGAATGAAACTCTAATGCCTGGTATTATTGACTGTCTGCAATGATACATGATTTATGAGGTAAGAAAGAAATAGAATACTCAAGGACAGGTAAGAGGTATGTCAATGTGTGTGTGTGTGCGTGTGTGTGTGTGTGTGTGTGTGTGTGTGTGTGTGTGTGTGTGTGTGTGTGTGTGTATTTCTGGGAGAATGACTGTGGGGGTGCAGTGTTAACATGAAGGATGAGCCACCAGAGGTGATTACTACAGGAAAATGTTGAGTTAGAACTAGTGGTAATACCACATTATTCAGAGGGGTCCACTTCTAAATCTTGAAAGCTTATAATCTCAAAATTCAAAATACTGAATCCAAAATCTCGAAAGTTCAAAATACTGAAAACTCAAAATACTGAATTTCATAATATCGAAAAAAACTACAGAATAACAACACTTACTATACTCCACCAGAAGTACATAGAGAAACAAATAAAAGACAAAGCATATTAGTTTACTCCCAACTATTAGAAGGAGGCAAGCCCCTGCACCCCCACACCCTCTGCTACTTAAATATATCATCTCCAAGATTGCAGTTTACTACACTAAGATGAGTTATGTTGTACTATAGCAAATTATGGGGCACATGGGGGGTGCAGGGGGGCTTGTCCCCCTGATAATAGTTGGAAAAGAGTAATATCTCTCATTTTGTAGTTGTGCTGGAACATTGTAAGTGTTGGTGTACTCTGTTTTTTCGATATTATGAAATTCAATATTCTGAGTTTCAGTACTTTGAACTTTCGAGATTTTGGACTCAGTATTTTGAATTTTGAGATTTAGAAGTGTACCCGATTCAGAGATATGCAAGTTAACCAATAATGGGGTCTTTTCTCACTTTTAGACTATGGTGTAGGTGGGTGCTCAAACTGATCTATCAGCTTAAATCTGTTTTTTTTTTTTTTTCCAGAATAGCTTTTTTGTTTCCTTCAAGTGGACCAATGTGAGCTTATCCAGGATATGTAAGTGGAAAATTTCATGATCTGGGAAATCATATCAGTGTTTGGCTAGTTTTTTTCTGAATATCCTGCGTCTGATGACAGACAAGTGATGGGCCATCCTGATTTTTAACAACACATTTGTTCACAGTTTTTCCCATATAAAAACTAACTGCACCCATTGCATTGTGCAGTGTGTATTACCAACTTTGTGTTGCAATTACCAAAATAAATGCTGTTAATTCTTCTCCTGAGCACTGGGGCAAACAAAGTAGTCCTTCTTGGTCATATAGTTGTAGTAAGTGCAAAAAGGAGACTGCAAGGGTAAGTTCCTCCTAAAAACAAGTGATCAAAATGTCAGGTTAAGAGAGAATGAAACTGGAAAGTCTAAGCAAAGCTTTGCTGTGGCTAAAATTTGATAAATGCTGAATAAAATAGTACAAATAAGAGTTATAATCCAGGATTATTCCTGAACAGCAAGCACACAGAGAACACTTTAACTCCACTGCTTATGTGATAAGAAGCTATAGTTTAAGCTTACATTTCATCTTTTCCAATCACAGTGCTCACATTGCTAACTGAACAAAAAATTCCATTTACTTTACAACTCATGTACAATTGCTTATGGCACTGGTGTTATACTTTAATTCTCGCTATTTCTGACGGAATAACACACTTTTAAAATTATTTTTTAAAGTTTTCCCTTTCAGTATGCTTCACTATTTAATAATATTACCTGATGAACAATTAACAATGATTTTCTGACATCTGTGCCAGTCAATTTCTAACTTGCATGAAACCTATTTTTCAACTTGGTAAAATGCCATACTAATAACATCAGTGATATTCAGACTGTGACCCATAAGCTGCAAATATTAATTATCTACAATGATAATAAGCCACTTTTTTCTGAGAATTCATTTTGAGTGGTATCTAAGTTCTTCTTTTTCAACAAGTACCCATCTTCATGTTATTATGAAAAAGTAAAAGAGCCAAGGTACATTCCCAATTCAGGCATTGTTTAGAAATAATCTGATAGCTTTCACACTAAAGGATGTTTTCCCCCTGAGGCACTGCATCATACTGAAATTTAATTATGAAAATATGCAGTTTTTAATCTCAGTGTTCTCTTCTTTCAGTTTTTATGTCTGGTCCATAACAAGATAGAGAATGAAATGCCATGTTCATGTCATGAAATGCAAAACAGTTTTGTCATGTCACTTTTGTCTGTCAAATATGAATTTATAATACTTTTCTGAAAGTCTGTTCTATAACTTACTTGATATTCTTGAGCTATGTACGTTGATCTACCCCAAAAATTGTTTCATTCCATAATGTATTTCAGAAGAATTAGTTGATATTATTAGTGCAGCTTTCTAGGTACTATAGCCTCAGATAATTTATGAGGGATCTTTGGGCAAAGCAGAAAAATTAACTTATTAAACTTATTAAATTAACTTGTTAAAAATTAACATATTAACATTCAATTAACTTACTAAAAATTAATTTATTGTTATGATATATCATCTAGAGGGTATGATATTCTGTCATTTATAAATGGACTGCTTTATAACATCCCTTTCATTTGTGGTACCTTTTAATAAGATTTACACAATCAGAAAGACAAGTAATACAAATACAATAATACGATATGCTGAAAGACAAAAAAAAATCAGTATTGGCTATTAGAGAAGTGACTATTTTCTATTATACTATGAAATGAAAGATTGTAGACAAATGATAAAGAATTGGAATATAAAGCCAGAATGCATGGTCCACAGACCGCATATGCATTAAGAACCTATACCTTCACTTTTGCACTCATGGTTCGGGGCTTTCTGTGCCTGAAATTAGTACCTAGTTTGCTAGTGGATAAATAAAAAATACAGTAAAACATCAACGATCAAATGTGTTTGCAGAAGCAATTTGTGCAAACCTCACAATAAACAAACACAGAGTGCTATACACATAAGGAGAGATACTACCTTTATAACTGCATATGAGATACATGCTCCCACAACCGAAATTAAAAACTCAAATTCCATGTGAGCATACAATGTTTTATCTTTCTACATGAATTCAAGGTAAAACAGGATGCAGGGGTTGTTGCGACATAGAAAATGTCAGGAATTAAGAAAATGGCAAGTGGACTGTGAAAGGAGTCTCTCCTTGGTCCAGTACACTTCAATGTGTCTGCATCAACTTCCTTGCTGATGATACAAAGATAGCTGCAGCAGTTGAGGATAGGGGTTGGAGGAAGTATTTAGGAAAGGATTTAGAATGTCTGAGCAAGCAAGCAGAAAGGTGGCAGTTAAGGTTCAGTGCAAACAAATTCAAAGTTTTACCCTTAGACCACAACAACCCCAGTGTAAAGTATCAGGCAGAAAGAATAGAACTGAAACCAACCGAGCAGGAAAAGGATCTGGGGTTGCTAATCACACCTAGATTATTCCACTAAGAGTAGAATGAGAGGACAATGGAATCAGCAAACAGAATGATGTGATGTATCCTCATAGGCAGAGATTCCAGTAGCAATCAATCAATTAATTAATTAATTAATTAATTAATTAATTAATTAATTTTATTTGGTAACTAGGTAGGAGGGCTGGTTCAGGGACACTCTTCCAACAAAAGCCAGGCAGAAAAGCAATCATATGCACAGGACAGATTGCACAGAAGTTGAGGTTTAATAATACACAAAAATAAACATACATATCTTAAAATTTGCAAAGCATGATGGTTTGTTGTAAGATTTTACATGATTTTATGTAAATTATCAAAGTTCAGCAATCAGGAATCCAGAGGAAAACTTCTATAAATATCCATGGGAGGGAGAAGGAGAGGAATATGGCCAGAAACTAAAGGAGCTAGAATTCTTCTTCAAGCAACCAGATGATATGTGGGGGGTATGGTATTTCTGCACAAGATCATGTCAGGAAGATATGAAGGAGTCATTCTGACAGGAATACTAGAGGGGATAGGATGAGGAGACAAAGAGATCATACTGTAAGGACTATCTTCCCTCCTGATATCTGAAATTACCTTCTCACTGAGAGGATATTGGGACTATGGAATGGACAACCAGTAAGGATAGTGGAGAAGGACATTAATAGAAGCATTCAAGAAGTCATGAAACATGTGGAAAAAGGCAGAGGGAGATGGCAGGGATGAAGTAAAGTTATAATATCAAGGCACTTAAAAGGGCAGACTACATAAGCTTGGAGAATATTCTTGGCAGGTATTATTCCATGTGAGTGTGTGTGTGTGTGTGTGTGTGTGAGTGTGTGTGTGAGTATGTGTGTGAGTACGTGTGTGTGTGTGTGTGTGTGTGTGTGTGTGTGTGTGTGTGTGTGTGTGTGTGTATGTGTGTGTGTGTATTTACTAATCCATGTTTGACTGACATGATGAGCATTTAAACTGTGTCACAGGAAAGACCCCGATAAACATTATAATTTAAATGTTCATCTTGATAAGTATTTGTTTTTTAGTAATTAGGATTGTGATTTTACTGATTATACTCAAATATGTGGCATCTTAGTACTTTAATTTAATAGGTGTGTTTGACTTGATTCATCATTCTGAAGACGTTATTGTAAAGAATTAATGTATTCACTAGTGTTCTAACAAAAAATCTGAAATATATCTTTCTACATGGGATCAAGCCTCCATGCAGGGTTACATCCCCCATACTTACATATTCTCACACCAAGTCTGTTCTATCTTTAGAGAAACACAGTCTTCTTCTTCTTCTTCCGCTGCTCCCGTTAGGGTCACCACAGTGGATCAAATGTTTCCATTTCTTCCTGTCCTCTGCATCTTGCTCTGTCACACCAACCACCTGCATGTCCTCTCTCACCACATCCATAAACCTTATCTTAGGCCTTCCTCTTTTCCTGTTACCTGGCAGCTTCATCCTTAGCATCTTTTTCCCAATATACTCTGCATCCCTCCTCAGCACATGTCCAAACCAACGTAATCTTGCCTCTCTGGCTTTGTTTCCAAACCTTCCAACCTGGGCTGACCCTCTAAAATACTTATTCCTAATCCTGTCCATCCTCGTCACACCCAGTGCAAATCTTAACATCTTCAACTCTGCTATATCAAGCTCTGACTCCTGCCTTTTTGTCAATGCCACTGTTTCCAACCCATATAACATAGCTGGTCTCACTACCCTTCTGTAGACCTTCCCTTTCACTCTTACTGGTACTCGTCTGTCACAAATCACTCCTGACACTCTTCTCAACCCATTCCATCCTGCCTGTACTCTCTTCTTCACCTCTCTTCCACGCTAACCTTTACTCTGAACTGTTGACCCCAAGTATTTAAACTCATCCACCTTCACCACCTCTATTCCCTGCATCTTCACCATTCTTCTATCCTCCCTCTCATTCACACATTCTGTCTTAGTCCTGCTGACCTTCATTCCTCTTCTCTCTAGAGTATGTCTCTACCTCTCCAGGGTCTCATCCACCTGTTCCCTACTCTCACTACAGATCACAATGTCATCTGCAAACATCATAGTCCACGAGGACTCCTGTCTGATCTTGTCTGTCAACCTGTCCATCACCACTGCAAATAAGAAAGGGCTCAGAACTGATCCTTGATGTAATCCCACCTCCACCTTAAACGCATCTGTCACTCCCACTGCAGACCTCACCGCTGTCACACTACCCTCGTACATATCCTGTACCACTCTTACATACTTCTCTGACACTCCCGTCTTCCTCATACAATACCACAACTCCTCTCTAGGCACCCTGTCATATGCTTTCTCTAAGTCCACAAAGACACAATGCAACTCCTTCTGACCTTCTCTGTACTTCTCCAGCAACACTCTCAGAGCAAACATTGCATCTGTAATGCTCTTTGCTGGCATGAAACCATACTGCTGATCACTAATCATCACCTCCCTTCTTAACCTAGCTTACATTACTCTTTCCCCTAACTTCATGCTGTGACTGATCAGTTTAATCCCTCTGTAGTTACTACAGCTCTGCACATCACCCTTATTAAAATATGAATGCAGTTATTGTTCCCACCATAGCCAGAACCGAGAAATTACACATTAAGCAAGTCTATGTTTCCTTCTGCATGCTTGTGTGTGTGTGTGTGTGTGTGTGTGTGTGTGTGTGTGTGTGTGTGTGTGTGTGTGTGTGTGTGTGTGTGTGTGTGTGTATGTGTGTGTGTGTATTTACTAACCCATGTTTGACTGACATGATGAGTATTTAAACTGTGTCACAGGAAAGACCCCGATAAACATTATAATTTAAATGTTCATCTTGATAAGTATTTGTTTTTTAGTAATTAGGATTGTGATTTTACTGATTATACTCAAATATGTGGCATCTTAGTACTTTAATTTAATAGGTGTGTTTGACTTGATTCATCATTCTGTATGTATACTAACTTTGAGATCACACAAGAGTCAGGTAAAACTCTAGATGATAGTAAAGTATTTGATAAAGTGGAATTTGACCAAAAATGTTGACCAATTCCCTCTTAGTGAGCTTCCTTTATGACCAAAAGTATTTTAACTATACATGCACATATATTGGCATTATTCACTCTATCGAATCTGCACTTCAACTTAGTGAATGGCACGAGAAATACATAGATTACATCATGGGATGTTGCAGATGTTAGATGAACAAAATTGAGTGGAGGTTAGTAATTTGTGTGTTTTTGGAAGTTTAGTGATGAGGCTGTCTGCGATATCGACATTTTTGTCATTAGGCGTATGAGTGTTTGAGAGAGGGTTAGTGGGTTAGGTTTAGAGTTAGGGCTAGGTAAGGGGATAAATGCCACTAGAAAAACAACCTCTCTCCCTACAGAATGTGGCTTAAGACCCCATCATAGCACTATAACTGTTCTACTGAACTTCACTGCAATCATAACTATGCAAAAATGAAGATAAAGTAATTACATCACTTTTCATAGACCTATCCAAAGCTTAGATACTGTCTCATCTGAAACATCTTCAAAAACTCTCTTTCATAGACCTAGCTAAACCCTCCCTACATTGGTTTCATAGATATATACTGAATAGAGCACAAGTCATAAAATAGCGAAATTACTTCCTTGTCCCTCCCCATAAACACAGGAGTTCTACAAAGATCCCTTCTAGGCGTCATACTTTTCTCTTCCTTAGTGACCTCCATACAGCTGCGAAACATGTTATTATGGTACAATACACAGATGATTCCTCATCGGTTTGCTCTTCTAAAACTATAGCAGAACCGTAAGACCTCACACAAGAATCACTATCCTCTGTCAAATCATGGCTAAGCAACTCACAACTCATACTAACCCTTTGAAAAAAAGGAAAATAATCTAATACTCTTTGCTTCCAACCAACCGCCTATACAACACCAAGATTGAGCAGGCAAATAGGCAAAACTACTGGGCATAATGGCGGATAAGCAGCTAAAACTAGACCTTCATATATTACAAGTTAGAAAACAAAATGCAAATCCCTAAACAGATCTAAAGCTACTCCTTTCCTACTGCCATTTTTTTCTGTCTGCTGCACCCATGTTTACTAACTTTTAAGTCACATTTTCAAACAAATTGGAGCAATGTTACAATAAAAAAATTTCCCATCTATCTGTACTTCAGAGGACACTGTCTGGTTTTAAAGTGTCACTTTCAGTCTTGCATAGTTTTTCCTAAGCTCCTCTCACTACTCCCACCCATCCCATAACTATACTAATGCCACCTCTCTTCTTACCTCTATTCCCACACGCTCTTTCTCCTCACTCTCCTCCTACCTTCAGCCCCTACTGGTACCTCTTTCACATCCACTATTTCTCACACTTGTTTCTGCCTACATTTCTGTTACTATCCCTCCCAATACATATCACTTGCCATCCTCCAACCCATTAATAAAACTGCAAAGATTCTACAATCATAATCTCACCCACAACAAGGCACTCTACACCACTAACACAGAGCTCACTTACAATGCTCCCTATTCCCTTTCCTCCACTCTATATTCTCTACCTTTCTTTTTCACTTAATCACTTTTGGAAACATCAAACAAAATCATACCACCTCCTATTTTGTTCTCTTTCTTTCTCTAAAGACAGGGGCTCTAAAAATAAACCCCCAAAATAATGCCTCTAAGAAGTTTGAATCTCTTGTCTTTTAGCAAAATTACATGATTTGTACTCGTATATGCTATATTTTCTTTCCCTGCTACACAACAAATAGAAACTAATTTACACTACAACTGACTAAGACTCATAAGATCACCTTGTAAATAAGACATAAGATTCTATATATGTTGTGATATGCTTTACAAATGTATTGACACTGTTTCAATATTTATGTACTCCGCAAATGTATGCACACTGTTTAAATATGTATTCTGCAAATATCCGTATACTGTTTGTACATTGTCATTCCATGTGTAACAATAATTTTTGTAAAAAAATCTGAGACAATTTTCTCCTTGAGCCTCCACTGAAAAGTAGTTTAACTAAACACAGTTGGACTTACACAGTTAACAAAGGCAAAATAAAAATAAATAAAAATAAATCTCCTTGGTTAAATTCTCTAAGTCAGGCACTTTCATTATAAACTTATTATTAAATTTCATGGGCTTTCTGCATATGCTTCCTTACTATGGGCATTACCAGCTTTAATCTGTCCTGCAAACTCACATTGTGCTCTATCACTTTAAAAGGATGTTGTTTCCTCTTCCAAAGTTTACTTAGTGATGCCAGGCAGCCCTCTCAGATGTTTGCTGTACAGACGTTGAAATGGGGCAAATGCAGTTGAAACTTGTGGTACCTCCCCAATTGCAAACGGTAAATAGGATACCAAGTGGTCCCATTTCTTACCGTGTATCATCTACCTCAACAACTTTCCTCAGCCATGGCTTCTGGGTTTGATTTAACCTCTGTGTTAGTCCAGCAGATTGTGCATGGCAAACTGATGTTTTCAACTCTTTGACAAAGTGGTATCATAACTAATGCACTGGCCCTTACACAGAGGGTTTCCCCTGAAAAAGAACACTTCATAGTTGGACTAACTTCATCAACAAAGGCTAACTAAATAAATGTAGCCCCCCACTCCCATTGTTAATACCTGATAAATCTAAACTTAACCCTGCACCTACCCCTAAAGCTAGCTTGTACCTTACCTTAAAAAAATTCTTTCCACATTGAATCAATCAATCAATATATGTATCTGTACATTGTATATGTATCTTACAGTTATTTATAAAGGCAGAGCTTTTCTCCCCAGGCCTCCACTGAAAAAGGACATTTGTCCAGTCAGACTTTCCCGGTAAACAAATGTAAAATAAAAATAAAATAAATAAGAGTGACAGTATTCAGATAAATTTGAGCTAAATATGTTCTGGAGAGTTGTTGTTCTAATTGCAAAAACAAAATTCTTGTGTGTGTGTGTGTGTGTGTGTGTGTGTGTGTGTGTGTGTGTGTGTGTGTGTGTGTGCTTTGTGCTGTTTCAAGTTTTTCAGTATGTTTTTAAATACAGAATGCTAGCATTGATGACTTCAGTTTTCATGCATTTGCTTTCTGATAATTCAACATATATATATATATATATATATATATATATATATATATATATATATATATATATATATATATATATATATATATATATATATATATATATATATATATAGGGTCTATACTATTTAATGAGCGACCGTTTCACCGAAAGTGAAATGGCCGAGCACACTTTCGCGAAAGTGCTTTTCACCGAAAAAGCACTTTCGTGACAGTGTGCTAAAAAAAAAAAAGATAAAAATGTGGGGAAATGACTGTTGCTGAGATTGTAGCACAGTGGGGATAAGGGAATATTCCATTTTTCCCACTATGGTGCGATCTCGGAGTGAGAATATAAAAGTAACAAAAAATCCACGGCAGGCAAACAACCAGGGCTTAAGAGGCTGATTTTGTATCCAAAAAGGTATGCGCTGAAACACAACAACACTGATCCTCAGAAATAATTCCTAAAAACAGCTTTATTCTTCCAGAGTTAAAAACCACAGATAAAAGTCCCTTTTTTCATTTCAAACGATAAGCGCTTTCGGATAACCTTCATCAGATCATTAAAAAACCCGGGACTTCAATTCTATTAAGTATAAAAACGAGTTGGAAGTCTAACCAATCAGGTGCATGTTTCCATCACAATATCCAATAGCTCTTCACTATAGGTCATCTTAATCAAATATGTAGTCAGCCAATCAAACAGTCCAAATACTGACACATCTCATTGGTGAATTATACTTCCAATGTAGTGAATTAGGATCATGAGATTTCATAAGTCACAATAACAGGCTCAAATAATCTTCAGAAATCATTCTAATCTATAGGATGAGTTTCAAACATCTTTATACTGGCCAATGCATGATGTTATATTTTTCTCTGATTGGCATGCAACTTTAATTATTTATTTGGTAGCATATCAAAGCTTAATGGCGCACACCAGAAAGATAAACTGTATATCTGTCATATCCAATCCAAAAACTGCAGCATTCAGAAGGCCGAACACTGATTGTCGGTAGTCAGACAGCAGCAAATATTTGAATATGAGGTATTTTCATTCATATAAAAGGTTAATTCATATTAGGACCTGCTTATTATAACATCTTGTCAATCCAAACTTGGAAAGTAGATGAGATAACATATGGTACCTTTACTAAATGTCCATAGTGAAAATTAATTTAGGTGTCCAATAGAATTAGCCTATTCACCAAGGCAACCAATCAGTACATATAACTGTTCTACCAATAAAGCAGATCTGATGCTAACACACCTCCATGGCTGACCTGATTGAGATTACTCAATACTCAGCAAATAAGAAAAGCTGGAATTTTAGCATCATAGCCACCAGATCCAATCATCTTCACAAGCCATCACAACTTATAGTGTAGTGCTTAAAACTCTACATCCATTTTTCACCAATACGGAATTATGTCAAGTCATCTATACGATTGAAAAAGTGTGAAGTTTGGTTGTACATCTTTTCACATGTTTTCAAATAAAGTATAATTTGAAGTTAGCTATAAGATCCCAGCTATTTATAATAGCCTAAAGTAAGAGGAATGTTAGAATCCTAACACATACACATTTTTATAGGTCATTTAATAAGTTTTTTTATTGCATTTATTTACTTGGAATAAATTATTAAACTATTTATTAAGGACAACAGGTTTAGTTGTTTTAAAAGTTTTAAATCTCGGAAATTGTTTTAACAGGATTCATGATATTAATTACATAACAGAACTCCTCTATTTAATGAGCCTCACTGTTTTTATTGGTTTAGTTAGAATGCAAACGATTCTACTGGTTACTTTTGATTTTAACTTTACTACATAAAGAGGAATGTAATGTGATTTAATTGTCTGATGAAGTCTTATCATTGAAGCGGACGAAAACGCATTGTTGTGTTAAAGCATTTATCAGTGGATTTACTTGTGGTTTTTACTGAAGATTTGAATAAAGTGCGGTTACATTCTTGGTGCGCAGTTTCCATTTCTTTGTGAACTTATTGGTTTATTTGTGCTTGGGTGCCTACATTTGGATTTTTACAGTTTTGGTGCCCTGCAATGGAGAACAGCTCACCGACTCTAAACCGCGAAGAAGTGGGACAGTCACGGAAACTGATCGGGCAGCTCACAGAACTTATTGAACTATTGACCCCTTTGTGTACAACGTTAGTTAGCAGGAAATCAACAGACGTAGGAAGTATGCCGGAAGGGACCGAAAGGTTTGGATGCTTGAAACACAAGAGGAAAAGACATAACCGCGATTCCAGTTCTACGTCGGTTGAAGAGGCTGAACCGAATGGTAGCACATTTGATCCTGCTAACACTCCGCTGCTTTTAGGTCCTTCAGCAGAATCTGATAAGAACATCCACACAATGGTTACGAACGGTAGTGTTCCTAAGGTGAACACGCTGGGCAAGAATGCCTCAGGTACTGTTTCCACTTCTTCTAATTGTAAAAACATACAAGACTGGCTGAAATGTCCTCATTATATTAATTTCGTACTTAAAGAGGACGGTTCACCACAAGATGGTGACTCCTATGTTTTAAAAATTGAAAAACTATCAAAACTAATGCACAGATATAAAACGCTTGGCACTGAAAATTGTTACTTGATGGAATGTATAAAACACAAAATTGTACCGAAAGGGCTTAGGGTATGGAAGTACCCAAATAATGTAGAATCTGGCACTGTTTTTCACAAAGAACTAATTGACACTTTTAACAAATGTGGACTTGAAATTCTCAGGCTCATTATCAAAGAGAATAATAGGATTTTAGAGGAAACAGAACAAGAGATTTTAGTGTTAGACAATTTTATTAAACAAGATTTGTTTTTTGATATCAAACAGGAAAGGGATAGGTATTACAGTTTAAGATCCGATATAGACATGAAATGTAAAATGTTGGAACAAAGGAAGATTAACAAACTTAAAAGGGATATAGAGGATTACCAGAACAATGCTAGCTATCCACAGCCACCCTCTAAGAGAAGGGAACATAATGTCAGAACCAGATTGAGTAAAGTAATTAGGCATAATCATCAAATGGACACTTGGAGGGAGGAACAAGACAGGGGAGACTATGACATTGAATTTCCACCCTTAGTGAACGAAGACCTACACTACAATAAAAACAACAATAGACAGGGTCTTCAGAATTTTCAGAGGGGGGGAGGGAGAAGGGGGAGAGGGAGGTACTAACAAATACTATTTGCACCCCCACCCCCACCCATACCCCTATTTCAGATCATTTAAACACTTCTGTTTTAGACCCAGAGGATGAGATATTACGAACAGGTACTACACATACCCTTAAGAACTTTTTGATATATAACTTTAGTAATATTCTCATCAAAAAAGCACATTTTGAGTTATTTAGCAAAGGGTTTAAATATATCCCTAGCACCAGAGGAGATTTGGTACAAACCATTATAGACATGAAGCTGTTCCTTAGGAAGGTCAACTTGTAAGCCATACTGCCTCCGATGCCATCGGTTTCTGAGTCCCAACATCCTGCTTTAACTAGGCGCAGCACTTACAACCCCCCATTTCACCCACAAATTAAGAATCTGGAAATAGTTCTAGAAAACGAAATCAGAAAGGAGTTCAAACAAAATATCAAGGAATACAATCTTACAGAAAAAGAATATGAAACCTTGAACGATTTGAGAAGTAACACACAAACAAGAATTATGAAACCAGACAAAGGAGGGGGGTTGTCATCATGGACAATATAATATACGAAGGCAAAATAAATAGCATTCTCAGAGAAGAAAGTAAATACAGAAATGTATCAATAAA
The DNA here is from genome assembly GCF_019279795.1 of Protopterus annectens. Taxonomy (NCBI): domain Eukaryota; kingdom Metazoa; phylum Chordata; order Ceratodontiformes; family Protopteridae; genus Protopterus; species Protopterus annectens. The sequence continues at coordinate 284,695,261 of NC_056733.1, forward strand.
TGAGGTGAACTTGGCCTACCATAGAATTGATATTTTATTGGATAATATGATCATGGAGGGAACAATCGATAGCAAGATGCACAAATTTTTGTATGTACCGAAACCCAAGATCCCAATAATTTTTGGTATACCAAAGGTGCACAAGAATGTATGTGACCCCCCTCTAAGACCTATAGTGTCAGCCGACAGCTCAAAAACACTTCCCATGGCTAAATATGTTGATCTTATGACAAAACATATCTGCAACAATAATGAATATATCTTGAAAGACTCATGGGATCTGTTAAGAAACATTACATCTGATCTCTTGACTGAGAACCTCATTTTTGTAACGATAGATGTGATCAATCTATTTACTTGTATACCACACAAAGAGGGAATGAGCATATTTGAAGACATGGTTTTTCTGGATAAGACACTTACACATTCAGAAAAGGTTGCAATAGTGGAATTAACAGATATAGTATTGAAGTACAACTTCATTATTTTCAACGGAGAATACTATCAACAAGCGAAAGGGGTAGCAATGGGTGCGGCGTGCGCACCCACTTATGCCAATATTGTACTAGCAGGATGGGAATCCAACTTCATTTTGAATTCAGAATACAAGCAATATTGGTCTCTATACAGATGCTGCCTGGATGATATAGTAATTTTCTGGACAGGAGGTAATGAGAAATTAATTGAATTTCTTGACTATATCAAGAACACTACCAGCTTCCTGAGGTTTACGCATACTACCTCAACAGACAGGTTACAATACCTAGACGTTGAAGTGTACAAGAATGCGAACAACAAAGATTTGGAGACCAAGGTATTCAGGAAAAGTACCTTCTGTAACTCTTTTCTGCACTTCAATAGTGCACACCCTCCACACTGCAAAAGAACATTGTCAAGGGGCAGTTTGTGAGAGGGTGTCGCATGACCAGCAGGGACGAAGACTTTTCAACTGAATGTAACACCTTGGAAGTGATGTTCTGCGCAAGAGGATATCCACCTGACTTTATCAAAGACATAAGAAAAGAGGTTGAACAAAACAGACCAACAAAATTTAAGCCTATAAAGGGTTGTGTGACAATTACTATCGACTCTACTAAGGATGCTGACATCACTGAGGACCACATTATCCCCAATAAGAAGAACAAAAAAGATGAATCTGATTATCAATCAGCCCTGGTCTTAGAATTCAATCTGTTCAACTCCAAGGTGAAAAGAATATTTCAGACTGAGTGGGACAAATTTATATCTTTTTCGGATATCCCCAATATAAAGGAAAGCGTTCCTAAAATAGTTTATAAGAATGCACAAATCATCAAAAAATTATTAGAAAACAACAAAATTAATGATACTAATAATACTCTTGATAAGACAGCTACAAGAAACACTATCAATGGAACCTACCAATGTGGACGCTGTAAACAGTGCCAATACATCTCCAACAAAAGAGAGATATACTTAGAAGCTAGGGACATGAACATTTACAGCACAGGATACTACAATTGTGAATCCCAGGGAGTAGTATACATGGCTATGTGTTCAAATTGTAACTCTTATTATGTTGGAAAGACGGAAAGAGTACTGAAAAGAAGAATATATGAACACAATTATGAGATACTCAAGAATAAAGAAACGAACGCCCTATACAAACATACAAAAATTTGCAAAGATTCAAAATTTTCTTTTTTTGTGCTGGAGCAGGTCAAAAAAGAAATGAGAGGCGGCCTCTGGGAAGAATGGCTTGAGTTCAAAGAATTATGGTGGCAAATATTATTAGAAGCCACCAGACACCCTGGACTTAATGAGTGTATTTCATTATCCCCAGAGCTGAAAATGAGAGCAGCCAAAAAAAACTAAACATGTAGTGATTTAAAATGAACAGTAGATGGTGCTAGTGCAATTATAATCAAATTAAGCTTTCAACCAAATAACAAAATCCTAACACATACACATTTTTATAGGTCATTTAATAAGTTTTTTTATTGCATTTATTTACTTGGAATAAATTATTAAACTATTTATTAAGGACAACAGGTTTAGTTGTTTTAAAAGTTTTAAATCTCGGAAATTGTTTTAACAGGATTCATGATATTAATTACATAACAGAACTCCTCTATTTAATGAGCCTCACTGTTTTTATTGGTTTAGTTAGAATGCAAACGATTCTACTTGTTACTTTTGATTTTAACTTTACTACATAAAGAGGAATGTAATGTGATTTAATTGTCTGATGAAGTCTTATCATTGAAGCGGACGAAAACGCATTGTTGTGTTAAAGCGTTTATCAGTGGATTTACTTGTGGTTTTTACTGAAGATTTGAATAAAGTGCGGTTACATTCTTGGTGCGCAGTTTCCATTTCTTTGTGAACTTAATAATTTGAAGTTAGCTATAAGATCCCAGCTATTTATAATAGCCTAAAGTAAGAGGAATGTTAGTATGCTGCGCTGTTGTTTGTCCATGTATATCATTTTTAACCGTGAAAACAATGCTCTATTTACAGTCAATCATAAAAATTTACTTCTCTGTACAAAAACGATCTCATCACTTCGTAACTTGTTGGCTCAAAAATTTATTATATTCAATCACAGACCATATCTCAATCAACATTTAACAACGTTGAACAGGTCATAGCAAGTATAACAAATTTGAAGACAGAACACCCAAAGGTGCGCATAGCAATATTCAGATTTATATGTCATTCCTTCCAATTATACATGCCAAACACAGCTTTATCTTGCTGAGCAGAATTAACATTAGATAGCATTGAATAAATCTAATGGCTTTCCATCAAATGTGAAAATTCAGAGACTTGACATACAGTAATTTATGCGGTAACAATCAGAAGCTAATGAATCACTTTCTATAATGGATGCCCAATACATCTTTCACTTGTTGTATAAAACCATGTTCCTAAATGCATATGTTCCATACTGTAAGTGCATAAGTTAGATGGTTATAGTCAATATAAAAGAAGGGGGGGTGCAGGGGGGCTTGCCGTCCTGCGTAAACATGAGCACTGTTTTTTGTTTTTTTTAATTTTGCTGTTTTATAATTTTTTTGGTGAAAATCATTTTCGCTAATGTACGTTCGGTCAATTACATTTTGTGGAAACGTGATTTTGTGCAATAGTCTTAGATCCATATATATATATATATATATATATATATATATATATATATATATATACTCAAACACACTCATAGATATCTACTTTTGTCGAAGTTATGTTTCTTCAACAAACAAAAGTACGACCATAATCCACAATTACGCGAAAGTGCACTTCAAAGAAAGTGCACTTTTGCGAATTCTGGTTCACCGAACCGGTAACAAAAATAAAATTGCACACTATAAAGGCAGTTTTGTAGGTGAGCAAGCCCCCCCCCCTGCAACCCCCATGTGGGGAGCTGTACCTCCACATCCCTGCTACTTTATATATACTAACTATGAGATCGCACTACAGTGGGGAAACAGGTATATTCTCTTGTCCCCACTGTAGCATGCTTGTAACATGTAGTTTGATCTCAGAGTTAGTATATATAAAGTAGCAGGGGTGTGGGGGGTGCAGCCCCCCTCATAGGGGATGCTAGGGGGGCTTGCCCCCCTGCAAAACTGCCTTTATAGTGTGCACTTTTATTGTTATTACCAGTTTGCTCAACCAGAATTCACGAAAGTGCACTTTCATTGAAGTGCACTGTCGCGAAATCGGAGTCGTACTTTTGTTTGTCGAAGAAACTTAACTTTGACAAATAAAAGTAGACCTATATATGTATACATATATATATATATATATATATATATATATATATATATATATATATATAGATAGATATATATAGATATATATATATATAGATAGATAGATAGATAGATAAATCACTGTCATAAACACAGACACACACACATACAAAGAAAGAGATACAGTCTAATCATACAAACTCAGATATACTGTACAAACCCTGGAGTCATCACTGTTTTTTTTGAATGCTTTACATTTTTTTCCTACCACCTAACTACGTTTTCTTGAATTTTCAAGTGTTAAGTGAGAACATCTTAATCCCCTTCTTTCCATTTACAATTTAGGTAGGGTTTATCCAGTAGGAATATCATCTGTAATTTTTTTAGGAAAACACTCTTTGAAGCTCTGCATTTCTATCTAGAATGCTGCCCATCTTAAAAATGAGATAAAACATTAGAATGAGCAAACATATAAATGTTACTACATTGCTATGAACATTTTCAGCAAATAAATAAATGAAGGCCAAACATTTATATGCTTTGCCTGCTTATTTTTGCACATAAACCTTTAATTAGAACTAGATGCTAGAGGTTGTATTTACAGCATGTCATTGAAACATAAATGCAGAGAGCAAGAAAGCAACAGAAGGTTAAATAGGTCTATTCAGTTTTATCAGTGGTAAAACAATGCTCTTGTTTTTTATTCTTACTGGCTAATAAGAGGGAGTTTGATTTTCAAGAGGCAGAATACATTAAAAAGCAAAGTATGTTTTGTGACTTATTTACCAAATAATAAGAAAGCAAAACTCAGTTTTATTCCCAAATATTTTGAAACTGAGCCTATCATTGTTAAAAACTCATATTAAGTGAGAATTGTGTTACTGTGCTAGTATAAACATTTAAGTACTAAAGTTACAGTGCAGTAGAAATCAGTAAAATCATGAAGTAAGGTTATAAGTACAATACTGTTTACTTAAAAAGAGCATTTCTCCATTCTACACATTGTGTAATTATAAAATATACATACTTCAACAATAAAAATAAATTAAATGCCTTTTCAAGAAGTAGAACTTGTACAGTCAAGAATTCCAATTTGGATAAGCTAACGAGCTGTAAAGGAGATGGAGCCCAGCGTTGTCTAAATTTATTCTTATCCTCTAATTAATGAATACTTGAAACACAAATGTACTAATAACAATTGTGAAATGTTTCTTATAATATTTATAGGATGCATAGCAACACAACTGATACGTCAAGAAAATATCAGTCTTCAGGATATGTGTGATGTAAAGGAGCTACAGCAAGAGTGAGCATATAAATATCTTGGAGAAGACAAATAGATCAGCAATATGGCAAGAGCAAATGAGAACAAAGCTTAGTAAGGAATATTTTACAAGAAAAGCTAATAATGGAAATTGCTTTGACATCAAGCAATAAGGTTCAAAGTATAAATCAGCTTCCCTTTCTTGTTTTACCATATAGCTTTGGTATGATTGACTGGCCTAAAAAAGTGCTAGATCAGTAATATAGAAGAATAAGAAAAATGCTTCATGCCTGTTATATGAAACATAAAAAAGTGCATGACAAGATAATGCATCCCATAGGCTTAGAAAACATTGGCTGCTTTGATATTAATTATATGTATAGGTCTGCAGATGTGGGACTACATACGTCTGTTAATATCCTTAGGCCAGAACATAAATAAGTGTTCTGAGCCATGAATAAAATAAATTTACAATGGCACCTATTGCCAGAGTAGCAAAAGCATTTTGTAAGGAAGTGCAAATGGAAATCTTGTTAGAAGTGGACAAGAAATAGGTAGTGCTGAAAAGCAAATAACAGAATATAAATTTCAATACCAAATGGAAAGAAAAAAATGGGAAATCTCTTAATTATAGTGTCAAATATAGAGAATTGTTGGAAGAACTATATATCGATCAAGAATATACAGACACCAATCGTTAAAAGTCATGAACTTAAACTGAGAGATGTAAGGCCAATAATGCTTGTTCCATCTGTTGGACTACATATACAATGGTTCACAAAATTCATAGAAAGGTGGCAAATGTAGATTCTGCAATACAGAACTAGAAACAAATGTCCACATTATATCAGACTGATATTAATACAAATGAAGATATGTATACTGCCAGACATTATCATGTGACAAGGATGCTAGATCAGAAACTGTGCATACATTACACTATACAAATAGTTGAAAAGCAATGCAAACATGAACCACAAAGAATTACCAATAATTAAAAAATAAGGTTCATGCCAGGTGATGTACTTACCAACTATAAAAGTCAAGGAAAGAAAATTATGGTTAAATAAAATAACCCAAGTAGCATTAATTATTGAAATAACCACACCTAACCCCTATGGTGTCCACCATTGATGACTGGGTGGTCTATTTTGGCCTCTAAGTTATTTTTCTCTCTCTTCTTGCTATTCACATTTTTTTCTCTTTTTGCAGATGGCAGGGTCTTGCAGCCTGAAGGAGTGATGGGTGGCTCTTGTGGCTCAGGTGGAGCAGTTGTTTCGAGATGAGTCTGGATGAGAGTCCTTTACAGCCAGTGAGTCCAGTACATCAAGGAAGAAAAGGTGGTCACAGGCAGCAAGGAAGACACCAGTTGCAAGACAGAAATGATCCAGGAAGTCAGCAGTTGGCTTGGTCACTGATGTCCAGCTAAGGGAGTAACTTTGGATATGGGCAGGTGATGATAATATGTAGGGTTAGGTAAGTGCAATACGGAATTGACAGCTCCTGAGTGTGGGGGTTTTGGAGGGCATAGGCCTAGGCGATATCAGAAACATTAGCGGAGTAAGTCAGAATGCTGATGTAATGTGTAGAGTGAATGATCGTTATCCTGTTGAGGAGGTTGAGTATAGGAAGAGGGAGGTGCTAAGTGGGGACAATATGAGGGTTTCATTGCTGGGGAGTGCAGGACTGAGTTTGAATCAGGGTGATTCATTACAGAATGATTTGGGCTCTGATTTTGTGATTATGTGTGCTTCCCTTCCCCTGCATATTCCTATGTTGGTTAAGGAGAAGATATGGAAAGGGGAGTATGTCGGCATATTTGAATTAATTCATGCAGATGGTGTGCAGTGTTTGGTGGAATCAGATATGTCAAGTAACAAGGATCTGTTGGCAGCATTAGCAGTGTTAGGTTGGAGAAAGGTTGGAAGGTTTAAAGCTAGGATTGGGAGAACTGGGTACTTGGTTTTGTGCATTATGTGGCAGTTTGCTTGGAGAAGGATACTTCACAAGCTTTGCCGCTTTTAGTTTATTTTCTCACAATTCATAAGGCTAAGCAGTTACATGCTGGGAATGTGTAGATGTGTATGAGCAACAATTCTGTGAACAGAAGCTGTGGATCAGGCATTGAGGTGGGAAGTGAGGCACCCTGATATTTGGCTGGCCACAATGATGGAAAGTTTGGGTATTTTTTCACAGTTTGGGAGAGATGAGCAGGGTGTGTCTGGCATTTAATGCAGGTTTGTGTACATGGGCAACATTCAGATTTTTGCATAGTTGCTCGATTTGTTCCGGTGTGCACCTGGTGTCACAGTGCGGCCATCGGGAGGGGAATCTGATACATGGGGGTTCTGTGTTAACTGGTACTGGGTTTTTTTCCTCCATACCTCAATACCCATTTGGGTATTCGTACTGTTGATCATAGTGATTTTGATGATAAGGATCCAGTGTGGTTTAGGAATGATAGAGTACACCTGAGTGAGCTGGGCTTGGACTTTTTCACTTTGCACCTGTCATTGTTTCCGGAAAGTTTGGTGAAAGCACTGTGGTAATTTCAAGGGGAAACATCCTGTGTGCAGGCTGGTGGGCAGAATAGAGGGGCTGTGATGCCCCTCTTCTGTTTTCTTCTGATGTTTAAGTTTTGGATTTTACAAGGTGGTTGGTTGGTTATCGGAGTGAGTGCTGTCATGCAGTTCTGGTGGGAAGTTAAGAGTAAGCAAGCGGTTGAGGTAATGCTGTTTACATAATGGTGGGACAGAGGGGAGTGGGGTTACACTGCCTACTGCATTTTATGTTTGAAGTTTATGTATTATCTTTGTGATTAATAAAATCTGTGATTAATAAATTATGATTAATAAAGGCTTGTCTAATGTCAAAATGGTGTGATGTTACTTCTTGGGGGGGGAGTCTGGACAAATGTGGTTTGGACCCAAACTAATTTGTCCAGAGACCCCTGTAGGGTTGGGGATGGGAGGTGGGAGAGATATGGGTGGACAGAGGAGTTTTAAAGGTTAAAGTGGATGAAGGAGTTGTTGCAATATTTCAGATGAGGAAGGGTTAAGGTTAAGGGGAAGGGCTAGTTAGACAGGAAGTGAGGTAATGGTAAGGATAAGTTAACTTAGTTTTGTGCATTGGCTGGGGGGTATCAGATTTAGGTGTAAACCTCCGGCCTGCCCTCCCTGTCGTTTTTGTCAGCTGGCATGTTGTGGAGTTTTTACATATGAGTGTGGGATGGCAGGCAGAGAAGAGGGGCTGAGATGTCCATCTTCTATTCCTACTATGGTGTTTATGTTTTAGATCTTATAAGGTGGTTGGTTGATTATTGAACTGAGCAGTGTCACACTGCTTCTGGTGCAAAATAGTGAGCATGTAAGTGGTTGAGGTAACACTATTTACATCATGGTGGGATGGAGGTGAGCAGGCAATGATGCCTACTGTATTTTTTATGTTTGAAGTGTATGTATTATCTTTGTGAATAATAAATTCTGTGATAATATATTCTGATTAATAAAGGGTCATCATGCAAAATTGGTGTGGTGTTATTTCTTGGAGGATCTGGACAAGTATACTATTTTTTTTGTTTTTGTTTTTTTTTGTTTGTTTTTTCTGTGATGAAACCCTGCAGAAGAATAGTCTGTTAAAAATACATCCCTAAAGATGTAGCTATTGAATGATGCTCCAGGTCTCTGAATGACTCCAATGAATTTCCTCTCAATGGTGCAGTACCCCTGCTTTTTACCCATGCTTTACAAACAAATGTAATATTTAACAGAAAGCATAGTGAAGCATACATGTTAATTGCACATGCAGAGTGCTGACTGCACACCAATATCAACAAACAGAGCAACCAGTTACATGCTTTTGTATCACAAGACTCGATGTTAAGTATCCCCTAGGCATGATTGTTAAGATCAAGTCTTGCACTTGACACTAAGACCTGACAGTGCTGGCCAGCAAATGACACTGGCAAAATATAAATAGCTTCATTATTCCTGCTGTCTATGGCAGTGGTCTGTCCTGGCATAAAACATCTGAAGCTGTCTATATGACAGCACTCACTAAGTGCTTTACTACTTTGAAAAACACCAAAACACGTATCGCTTTTTTATATAACTAGTAGTACATGGTGCAGATAAAGCTCCATACCCTATAAAGAATTATGGTTAGGTCATATGATGTGTTCTCGACACTGGTGGCAGGATTAACCTCTTGAGGTTCACTCTTGAGATTAATTTCTTGGCATACTTGTCTCAACACATAATAAGTAAGGTATGATTGAAGACCCGATCATAATCTTCTATCTTATGCACCTGGAAAAAATAAACAAAAAGTAAAAGCTATATTTTCACCTGACCCTGAAATCTGAAACTGACACGAGGAATGGCAAGGAAAAAAAAGTAAGACTTACGTTAAATGATAATTAACACCTCTGAAAATAAATCAGAAATTTGATTAATTTGTGAGGACTTAAAAAAGAATGTCTGGAAAATCAGAAGTATGCCTGAGTTTTAATGTAATACAGAAAACACTAACAAAAATAAAATATGAGAATAGGTACAAATCCTTGAAATCTGTACTTAGTTGTCTGTGGCACTTCCTACCTCTCAGCTTGTAAGGATTAAGTTTAGAGATACTTCTAAGTTAAATAACAAGAACACACAGAATAATTTCTTTTTTCAGGTTTTATGTTTCTGGCCATATCTAAAATATTTTGTTTAGAAATCAGAACAGATCACCATTATTAAGAGTGCACCAGTGATCTCCCACATACAAAGACTAAACACAATAAGAATGCATCCAATACTCATTTCGTAAAACCACATAAGTTAGGCTCCTAGGTTTAGTTGATGTACAAGCTTTTAAAAAGAAAACATTTAGTTTATGTCAGCACAAAAAATGTTTCATGACACCCAAGTTTAGGACATAATGACATATGTTATAGACATGCAAGGAAGAGGATTTGCTTTGTACTTTGTACTTTGTACTCAGATGAAAGGTGAGCAAGCAACAGTTTCCCAAACCAGTTTAACAAATTACAGTGAAAATGCTTAACTGATTATATTTCAGAATAACATCTTTCGTATTATATGAAACTTGACCCATAGGAAGTAAGATAGATAGAAAAGTGGCTGAAAGACAGAACCCGCATAGTGGAAATTGCAGGCTCATCATAAAGTATGAAACTGATCAGCAGTGCCCCTCAGTGACGGTGCTGGGACCTCTCCCTTTTGGTAGTTGTCAGACTTCTAAGCAGAGAGCCTAGAACACTGGCTAACAAATATGGTAGAAGATTGCATATTGGGGTTGTTGCTAACTCTCCCTATTAAACAAAAATAAAGTCCAGAATGGTACTCTGGTGTAATTTTACTATCCTTTGGCCCCTTCCCATACTTCTATGTAATCTTACTATCATAGTTGATAGTTTTCCTCCTTTTTTCCAGTACACTTTGGTGTAGCTGTAATTATCATTGCTAATAGTTCCCTTTCTAAAAATAAATAAATTAAACTTGAAGGGCTTAATTTCATCAGCCTTTGGGGAAGCCATATCTGCTGCTAAGAGTAAATGTGATATTTCTTCATCTTCCTCTTCTTTGTCATTAGAGAAATCAAAAAAGAAAAGCTTGTTAGTTCCATCTTCCCCCTTGGAACCAACTCACTAAAAGCATAGACCATGGGTTCCACTAAGCACTTTGGATCCAATGGAAGGTCTAACTAAATCTTTGCTGCCAGAGAAGATTTTACTGGTACCAAAAACTGTTATGGATCCTAAAATGCTGACAAGAACTTCTGCACAACATGAAAGTCAGGACATTTTGTCTTCGACGCCAACTACTATGGTGCATACAGTTCAACTGCCTGATTTGCCAAGGGTGGTCAATTCACCTTCTGTTGATTCTTTTGCTGGCAAATTTCCTGAAATATTCTTACAGAGATCAAAATCTCCTTCTCAGACCTCTGTCCATTCCGCCAAAAGTCTCACTGAGTTTGATGTGGAAAGACTTGCTGGAAGAATTGATGGACATGCTCCACCTAAAGAAAACCTTATCCCCTCGAGCCACACGTTCTAGGGATCTAAACTTCACCACAACAATAAATAGGACATGCTGGAGAGATAGATTCCTGTCCCAGAGACTTCCCATGCTTTGGAACAAGATTCCAATCTACATTAGACAGAGCTCCTCGCTAACACTCTTCAAAAGAAACCTTGACGAGTGGATTTGAAGCAGAAAGTTTACCCCGGGGATCACTTCAGTGGCTCTGCTGGACAGAGGCACAGGGAACTAATCTAAGGGGGTGGCAAAAGCCAATACGTTCTGGCTAGGCTTATAAATGCCTTCGGGCAGATAGCTTAGTACCTACCTATGAACGTATGAAACTTTGAAACTAGTGAATCAGATTCTGTTGGCAATATGACTTACAGGACTCCCCTTGGCTCCAGCCCCTTTGGGTCTTGGAACTGATTTAGTTTATACCCCTATCATTACTCCTCCTCTGACTTCCTCTGAGGTTTTAGAGATGTCAGCTCTGAGCCTTTGGGCTCCAACTGTATCAGTTCTAGAAATATCTCTTCCTTTGGAACTGATTATTTCCCTGAGTTCTTCAGCACTGTCAGATCCAGAGACCTCCAGAGGCTGCATCTGTCCTGTCAATTCTGGGGAGCCAGGGTCAATTCCAGTTTTTTCAGACCTGTCTCTCCACCTTGGAGCTTCGGCATGGTGCAGACCGGAACCAGCTTCTGGTTCAAGGGCTGTCTCACCAGAGCAGGCAGTGACCATGTTTCAGAGGCAGTCTTTCTCGAATCCAGGCTCCCTTTCCTCTTTTGGGGGGGGCAGCCTTTGAGGCAATGGAGACTGATTTGACCACAATGGTCTTTCAGTTGGTCCCATCTTACTCAGAGCACATTCCATCATAATGCTGTCTTATTCAACTTGTTTCTCCACTGGGGCAGTGAGTACCTAATCCGCGGGACTCACAGATTCATGTTCTGTCCTCTTCTGATACTTCCCCAGACCATCCCCTGGGGAGGTTCCTCAGAAGGGAAAGTGCAAGAGGAAGCACTTAGATTCCCCTCAGGAGTCAGTCACAGAGGACACTGATTTTGATGAAGGGGAAGGTTCCCCCAGATCACCCCTTGATGATGTATTTTAAAGCAGAGAGGTTACTGGAATTCCCAAAGTCCTTTCTCAGAGGAGGCAATGTACCTGCTGGCTTTTGGTACTCATCTGTCTACCTCCTGGGTGACCCCGCCTGCTGACAAGCTCATCCAGTTGATCTCGCAGTGGGCATGGAAAGTGCCAGACACCATTCAACCTATTCCTAAGAGACCAGACAAAATTTTATCTGCCCCTGAGGACAAGCAACTCTGGATTAAAGGTCTATCTGTAGATGCTATGGTCATGGTGGCCACCACTAAAAAGGAACTGGCTGATGAATGTTCCTCTATCCATCTTTCCAGTAGAGAGTCCCAGGTGATGGATATGTTTGGGAAGTGGGTTTATGCTTCATCGACCTTCGCTGTAAGGTCTTTGAATTTTCTGGCACATTTTACAAGACTCCAGAGAGACCTGATCAAACAGTTATCAGATACCCTCGCAGGATCTGTTACTGTGGGAGTCCAGGACAAGCTTGCTTCCCAGTTGACCACCCTGGAGTCTGTGTCTAATTCATCCATGAGGCTCATTGCACATGCAGCCAAAGGGACTACCTGAGTAGTGAGTTCAGGCATAGCCATAAGAAGACATGCCTAGATGCACCTTTGTGACTTTGTGGAGCTATTTAAGTCTTCATTTGTCAATCCTGCCTTTGATGGATCATCTCTTTTTGGCCCAAAAGTTAGAAAGACTTTATGCAGGTGCGAAAAGGATGGCAAGACCACTTCTGCAGTGGGCGTATGTTTTTCCACTCCCCAAACATCCTTTTCCAGGAATCAGAGGGTCTGTGGATACATGTGGTTCAGGAAATCCCAGGAGCCTTTCCAGGACACATGTACTTCTAGTTCTTCCAGGAACAGAGGGGGGGAACTACAGTGGAGGACACCATCCACACAGCATAGGTGGCATGCAGAATCAGGGATTTAGGCACTCCTTTCCAGATAATCCCTTTCGGTGTTCCTGAAGGGAAACACAATTGTCATCCTGTGGAGGTAGTCAGGGGACACTTATCCTTGCACCAAAAAGCCTGGCAAAATATTCCAACAGGTTCTTGGATGCAATGGATTATATCCAGAGGTTATACCTTACCATTTTCCAATCCTTCCCACACTCACAAGAAAATTCCAGATGTTCCACCCAATCAGAGGGAACCAGTAGCTCTAAAAATTCAAAATCTGCTAGACAAAAGAGTTATCCAAAAAGTCCCACTGAACCAGAGAGGATCCAGATTTTACTCAAGATTCTTTTTAGTGCCAAAAAAGACAGGGGACTGGAGACTAGTTTTGGATCTCAGTGTGCTAAACAAATCTGTTCGTCAAATGAAATTCTGGATGGTCATGGTACAGTCCATTCTCCTTTTTTTGGGAAAGGATAATTGGATGTGCTAAATAGATTTTCAACATGCATATTACCATATAAAGATGAACAAATACTCTGGAAGATTCCTCTGCTTCTGGCTGGGAGCCAGTCATTGCCAATTCAGAGCACTGCCCTTTGGCCTCACCACAGCCCCTAGGGTGTTCAACAAATGTATGGCAGTAGTAATAGCTCACTTGAGACTGCAGGGATTCCAGATGTTTCCGTACTTGGATGACTGTCTCATTACAGCTTCAACCAGGCATCGTTTAATAGAGGCAAGAGATTAAATTCTCAAGTCCTGTGCATACCTAGGAATAATGATTAAGCATGAAAAATCCCAGTTGATTCCAACTCAGAGCTTAGAGCTTATAGGGGCAGTATTGGTATACAACTTCAACCATGTCATCCCTTCCTCCAGCCATACTTCAAAGAATTATAACCTAGATTTAAAAGATAATCCACAGAAAGAAAGTACCCACTTGACTAATCTTGCAGGCCCTAGGGTCGATGGCAGCAACAATAACTCTAGTTCCCCTTGCCAGATTTCACATGATAATTCTTCAGCGGCTACTGGCATCTCAATGGTCCTTGCTGTAACAATCCATATAGGATGAGATTCTAATTACCAATCTTTGCAGGAAGGATCTAGCTTGGTGGATTCATTCCAAAGAAATTCTCCTGTGCCACCCAGTTGTTCTCCTGGATCTCAAAGCCTTAGTGACTACGGATGCCTCCCAGATGAGGGGGCATTTTCTGGGCAAGACTGTCCAAGGCACCTGATTACCTTAGAGGCCAATCTGCATATCAGTGTTCTGGAACTAAGAGTCATGCTTTTAGCATTGCAAACCTTTCAGTCAGTTCTTCCTCTGGAAACAATTGCAATCCAAACAGACAATATGTCAGTAGTTTGGTACATCAACAAACAGGGAGGAACCAAGTCTTAACCCCTTTGTCTGGAAGATCTCAAAGTGTGGCAATGTGTGATGTCTTCCAATCACTTTTTGATAGTGATACACATTCTGGGGAGTTCCAGTGCCATAGCAGACAAACTGATGAGATGTATACTTCAGTCTCATAAGTGGTCTCTCAATCCATCTGTGGTGGAAAGGATTTTCTGTCAATGGGTCAGCCTTGCTGTGACCTGTTTACCTCTCCACTAAACAACAAGTGCAGCAGCTACTTTTCCCTAATCCCCTCCCCGGGAAGTCACCAAGAGATGCTCTTCTCCACACTTTTCCCCCACTCCTGAACTACTATATGCCTTTCCCCCCATACCTCTAATTCCAAAATTTCTACAGAAAGCACCCAGGCTGAAGAGCAAAGTAATCCTCATTACACCTTCTTGGCCTCGACAGATATGGTTCCCCTTTCTTTGGCCTTATCTGATTCAATGATCTTGCATTCTGGACCTGGCTCCAGATGTTCTGTCACATCCAGATGGACTAGTCCATCCAGACATTCTGAACCTCAGGCTGACAGCATGGTTCCTCCAATTCAACTAGTTGCTAGATGTCTTAACCTTTTTTCCTCAGTACACAAAATCCTCTTAGCATCTCATAAGCCTTCCACCCAGAGACTATATGGTAGTAAATGGAAGAGATTTACCTTCTAGGCTCAAGAAAAAGATATTGACCCATTCTCTGCATCTACTGAAAATATTTTAGACGTCTTACCATCTCTTTTCGATGCAGGAGAGTCCCCTTCTCCCATCAGGGTTCAACTAGCAGCAATTTCAAACTTCCATGATGGTTTGGGTAACTATTCCTTGGCTTCCCATAAGCTTTGTAAGGCCTTTTTAAGAGGGACACTATTGCTAAAACCCCCTTTCAAAGACCCTGCTCCCCCTTGGGACCTAAGCCTAGCCTAGCAAACCATCATATGTCCTCCCTTTGAACAATCTGCAGGCTGTGAGTTAAAGTTTTTGTCCTAGAAAACATTGTTTTTGGTGGCTATAACTTTTGCTAGAAGAATTTCAGAAATGCAGGTACTATATTACAAACTACCTTACTTGATTTTTCACAGAGATAGTTACCTTACAAACAAATCCCACCTTTATACCTAGAGTGGTATATGAGTCAGAGTCTAATATCAATCAGTCTATTGATTTGCTGGTATTTTTTCCAAACTTTTCGAACAGAAGTGAATACTTTTTACATTTACTAGATGTTCACAGGCAATTACACCTTTATCTTCACCGGAATAAAGACATCTGAAATTCTGACCAGCTTTTTGTGTCTTTTTCAAGTACTAATCTTGGTAAACCTGTCAGCAAAGTGACATTAGCCAGATGGCTCAAGGATTGCATTTCCTTTATTTATTATAAAAATAGCATTGTCTTGCCAAAACCTATGAAGGCACATTCTACAAGATCTGTTGTTACCTCAGTAGTGTTTCACCCTAGAGCTTTAATGGATGATATATGTGCAGCAGCTACTTGGGCTTCTCCTCATACCTTTATTATGCATTACAAACTGGATCTGTTCTCAAGGGGAAGAGCATCCTTTGGTTCAATGGTGCTCCAGAATTTCCTTCCATGAGTCAACCCAAGATCTAAGGTAGCTTAGGACTCTGTCCCATGTGTCAAGGTTTAAATGAAGATTGACAATAACAGATAAAGAAGTTATGTACTTACCATAATGATCCAGCTGTGTTGTCTGTCTTTATTTATCCTTGACTACCCTCCCCTCTATCCCCTGGCCGTCAGTGATTTTTTTGGTGGAATGGACACTTTCATAGTGATTATGCCATGTATTGAAGCATAGCACATATGGTTTCCATTATGGTTTCCTTTATTCCACATTGTTTCTACTCTGCAAACACGATTTGAGGAAACTGTGACAGGGGATTGTGGGAAAGGATGAAACTTGAGAGTTGTTGGCCTACATGAGCTGATGTAATGGCCGAGTGGGTTCCAATATCAGAACCAAACCCATGTGTCAAGGATAAATGAAGATGGACAACACAGATGGAACATTATGGTAAGTATACTTACCATAACTATGATCTATGCTGTCCATTTTCATTCTTCCACACCGTATGGGTTGGATCCGACTCAAACACTTTTTTGCAGTTTAGGATCTGTCTCTTAAGCTTCGCCCTTTACCCATAATGCGCCTGATCACTGCTTTACCTTAGAATGAGTTTGCTGCCCCTAAGCTATGTTTGAAAAAATGTAACATAGCCATACCACTGATGGAAAAAGATGTAATAAAACAAAACAGGTGCTCAAACAGAAACAATTGTTCCTGAAAAACTCCATCAGGTCATTCCCAAAGACAAAGAAGGGGAAGGTGGAGGGAAGTTCAGGAAGAATGAAAATGGACAACACAGATGCATTGTTATGGTAAGTACATAACTTAAAAAAATTGATGTCATTTTCATTTGTTCCTCAACATATGGGACAGAGTCCCTAGCTACAGTAACTTTTGGTGACCCTCATGGAAGGATGTTCCAGAGTACCACAAAGCCCAATGCAACTCTTTATCTGGAGATGATGTCCAATTTATAATAAGCCACAAAGATATGAGCTTTAGACCAAGTCACAGCTGCACAAAATATCATCAATATTATCTGGACCAGAAAGGTAGATGGTTTAGCTATAGACCTAGTTCAATGAGCTTTTGGTTGTCTTGGCAAGGTCAATGCTTTTAAGGAAAAACATTAGAAATGCAATTAGTTGTCCATTTGGCTATTGCAGTTTTGGAAAAAGGCTTATGCAATTTGTTTTTAGCAAAGGAAGTTAATAAATGATCAGTCTTCCTAATTTATTTTGTTATATGAAGATAGAAACTAAGTTGCATAAGAATGGAGCATGTATTCTAATTTATTCTCAAATTTAGGGAAAATGCAGGCAAGCTGATGACTTGTTTGATGTTTGCTTCTGATGGAACTTTGGTTAAGAATTATGGATTTGTATGTAAGGTAACTCTGTCCTTATGGAAGATAAAGTAAGATGGTTTTGAAGAGAGTACTTGGAGTTCAGAGACTCACCTTGCCAAAGTTACAGCTACAAGAAATACTGTTTTCCAAGAAAGAAACGTAAGGTCCACCTTTGCAGAGGATTCAAAGGGTGACTGTATCAGACTCTGTAAAATTAAAGTAAGATCCCAAAGAGGAATAAGGTCCCTAATCAGTGGCCTAAGTAAAAAGGTACCCTTAAGAAATGCTGTACACAGTTTAGATGCTGCCAAAGGGAAAGCACTATTTCCTACATGAAAATTCAAAATGTCAGCCAGTTGAACTTTAACAGTAAAGAAACTGGCCCCACCTTGAAAAAGAAATATTACAAATTTCAAGACAGCAGGGATTGGAGCAGATGCTGAGCCCATAAAGAAAATCTCTTCCATTTACTTTTGTAAATCTTTCTTGTAGAAGGCTTCTAAGATGAAAACAAAATTGTTAGAACAGGAGAAGAAAGCCTGGAATGTCTAGCCATCATTGGAATTGAAAAAACTATGCGGGCAATTTGAGGCCTGGTATGTGTGGCTGAGTCAAACCTGACAGGTGTGAAAGGAGATCTGGACTGGGGTCCAGTGTCCATGAATGGCATATCAGATGAGACTATAGGAAGGGAAAACAAATCTGCTGAGGCCAAAAGGGGGTAATAAGAATTACTTTTCTTTTCAACCTGCAAGCTTGCTGAAGAAACTCAGGGATTAGGGGTAAGGAAGGATAAGCATAAAGAAGACCAGAGGGCCAAATGTGGACTAGATCATCTCTCAGTGACTGTATTTGAGGGGAAATTAGAGCAATAAACTTGCTACACTTGTTGTTGCGGAGAGAGGCAAATAGGTCACAGCATGATTGACCCCATTATTGCAAGATCATGTTTGCCACTGACTGATTGAGAGACCACTCATGAGGCATCAGAGTAGTCCTGCTGAGCATGTCCACTAGTAAATTTGACTTCCCCAGAATGTGCTTGCTAAAGAAAGTGGTTGGATGAGATCACCCATTGCAAAACTCTTATAGATTCTTGGCAAATAGGGTAAGATCTGGTTCCCACCATTTGCTGATGTACCAAACCACTGACATATTGTCTGTTTGAATAACAATAGTCCCTAGAGGGAGAGAGTTCTGGAAGGCCTGCAACATTAATAGGATCACTCTCATCTCAAGGACATTTATATGCAATTTGGAATCTACTAGGTTCCACTTGCCTTGAATAGTCTGTCCCAAGTAATGCCTCACCCCATCCAAACTGGGAGGCATCTGTGGTCAATATGGCAATGGGTGGAGGAAGGATAATGGGGTGACCTTGGCAAATTTCATTGGATTGGCTCCACCACACTAAAGAGTGCTTGCATAACCTGGACAGTTTTATTGGAAAATTTAATGGTTGGTATAGAAAGTCCACTGAAGGATCCTCATGTGAAAATAAGCTATTGGTAATAAAGTAAGAATTCTGCTCTGTGGTAAGAATGCTTGAAGATTCACTATGCCTAGGTGATCCCCTATGAAGTCTAAGACTTGTACTAGTGGAAGTTTGGACATAGCAAGATTGACGATTATACCAAGATAGTGAGCTAGAAGAAGATAATCTCTGGCTGTTATCAAGAGATGCCTGGCTGATGAGGTGAGAATCCAGTCATCTAAGTAAGGAAACACCTTGAATCCATGCAGTCTTACATGAGCTGCAGCCACTGCCATACATTTAGTGAACACCCTGGGGGACTCGGTGAAACCAAAGGGCAGGGCTCTAAACTGATCATAACTGGTTCCCAACTGGAAGCAAAAGACTTTTTTGGGATCATCTGTTCATTTTTATGTGACAGTACACATCCTTCAGATCTATAGAGCACATACAGTTACTTTTCTGGAGCAACAGCAGAATGGACTGAACTATGACCATCTGAAATTTGGTGTTTTCTATGAATTTGTTTAGATAACCGAGATCCAGAATAGGTATCAGGTCCCCTGATTTTTGGCACTAAAAAGAACCTTGAATGAAAACTGGATGCTTTTTAGTCTGGTGGAACCTCTTGGCTGACTCTTTTGTCTAGCAGCTTTTGAATTTCCAGTGCTGCTTGCTCGCATTGATTCTGGGGATTTTGCAAAAATGGAATAAAATAGCCTCTGGATATGATCTGTTGCACCAATGTGTCTTTTGTGATGGCTGCTCAGGCTTCTGGGTTCAAAGATAAGCATCGCCAACTGTCTCCAGACAAGAACAGTCAGGTAGCCTTTCAGGAACCCTGAAAGGGTCTGTCCAAGAAAGAATCTTGAGACCCTTGATTTTGTGGACCCCCACTGCCATGGACGTGGCATATTCCATTATTTAAATTGGTTCCCCTTATGCCTCTTGGAGAAAAATCTCTGTGTAAATCTTAAAAAGACCCTTAAGATTTCTGAAACTGCAGTTTCATACCACCATGCTGCTTTCTCGAGAAAGATCACTGGTGGATAGAAAAATGGATTCCTACAGCAGATAGGGTCTTTCCATCTTGTTCACCATGATGTCACTCCTCTGGGACAGTAATCCAGCTGCCTCAGTCCTCATGACTGACACCAGTGAGGGACATTCACTTGGAACAAAAAAATATATATATATATATATATATATATACAGTATTTTCAGATGCAACTCTCTTCACCAAGTACACTTTCCCTTAAGAGCACAACCCAAGTCCTCCACCACTCTCTCTGTGAAACCAGTGCTCCGTGTCTCTGCTCCAAGTAACTGACACACACACACTGTTTGAGATTTGATTTACACACACACACACACACACACACACACACACACACACCTGTGGAAGGCTGGCACAGATTTATCAGCTATTACCCCTCTGTCCAAAATATAAGGTAAGTACTGCCACCAGAACACTCCAAAGCCATCTAATCTAAGGCTCTTTCAAGGGTACCCAATTATACTGAGTAAAATGAATACTAATACAAATGGTAGTATTTGACAAATGCATCAAGGCATTGAGGAGTGGCCACAGTATCACCAAATAAATATAAGTACTCCCAAAGGTGAAAATATTCTCTAAAAGACCAGCCATAATGAAAAGGTTAAATATATTTAATAATAAATAATAAAAGAACATGAAAATACTAAATATCTATTTAAAATAAACACCAGAGTTTCATTCACAGGAAATATTAAAAATAACACAGATGGAAAGGTTCATACAGATACAGAAAAACAATACTTAACTAATCTCACTATATTTTCCTGACTGATCTAAAGAATTACTGTCCCCTAGTTCACTTATTACAGCAAATGTGGGAGAATGATCCTTCTTTGCCAGATTTCAAAAACAGACTGCCCTGAAACTTCTGTCTCGTCTCATATTACAGTATCATTTCAATGTTGGATTACAAAATGATATCACATACATCTGGTCATCTGACATCTGGTCCCCACACTACACCTTTTATTAGAAACTGAACCAGAATCTAGCACATATGTGCCATCATACACACACATAGAGCTTTGCTAAGATGTGTTATAGCATCTAGAAGCTAAAAAACATTTCAAAAACGTATACCCTTCCAGAGTAACAAATAGTCCACCCCTAAGGACAATACAGTAGGACTCCTAGTCCTGGTTTTCACAGACATTTTGTCTCTGGCTGCAATTAGAGCTGTAAGATGCAATCTTTATGGCCTAGCAGGTAATTTCATTTAAGACTATTTTTCAAAGTTAGCTTGACTGAGATTAACCTTCTCTTCCAGTGTCCCCTGTTACAATATATTAATTTCAACAGTTACAATACAGTCTGACATACAGGTATATTTCTTTTCTCTTCAGCAGGATCCATTGTTGGTACATTTTTAACACAAACAGCTTTACAAATACATTTTCAACACAAGCACCTGTACAAATCAATTTGATATACAAATGACACATAATTCCTTACAAAACTCCAGCTAGCTATGCTAGCATATGTTACACATCCAATGCCCTACTCCTCCTGGTATTGCTAGCATTACCTCACATCATCACATTCACTATGGAAAATTGTTTCTTTAATGGTGAGCCCAAAAAGAGAGGCTCCATCAAAAGGAACATTGATGAATGATGCATCAAAAGGCTCTGCAAAGTCACACAAGTGTATCCAGGCATGTCTCCTAATGGATGTGCCTGTACCCACAGCCAGTGAGGAATCTTCAGCTATGTGAGAGATTAACGTCATGGATGCATTTGATGCAGGTTGGCTAGTCACAAGGAAAAGGCTTTTACTTCCCCCACCGACATTATCTCAGAGGTAGAGTTAGAGACTTCCTTTACTAAGTCCCACTGTAACCTTGTAAAATGCACCAAAGATGCACCAGGTAATTCAGTGATTGTATAACAAAGGTCATTGATGCATATACTCACTTTCTATATCTGTCCAAAGCCCTAGACTCTCTCTTAGGGTGATGAACAGAGAAGCTTTGCTCAGCTAGCTCCTTTTTCATGGCTGCCGCAACAACCATGGCATCTATAGGAATCCCCTTGGACCAATGTTGCCTGTCCTGTGATGCACTCAGGATCTTGTCTGGGCATTTGGGGATGGGGGTCTATGGAGTCTGGCTCCCAGAAGGAGACAAGATAAGCTCATCTACCAGGTAGTAGCCCAAGATGCAGATGGGCCAGACCCAAAAGCTTCCAAGAACACTGATTCCTCCTGAGAAAGGTTCTGGGAAGAGTATCCACCTTTTTGGTGCAGGATGTCTAAAATGTCTCCAAATGAGATGTCTGATGGAAATCTGGGGACCCTTCCACTTCATCAAAATCAGTGTCCCCTGTCAAAGATTCATGAAAGGAATCTAAGGGCCTCATTTTTCACATTTTTTTCTGAGGAGCCTTTTCAGTGGGATACTCTAGAAATGTGTCAGAAGAAAGGGGAACTCCCTGTGCAGGAAGTGTCTAGAAGCTCTTATGGGTTGGCTGTCCCTGTGGAATAAGATGATGAGCTTTACCACTCAAATTCAGAGGAGGAATGGGAATAGGATCTAAAGAGTTGATGGTCGAACTATCTCCTGGATGGGAGAAAACCCATTCCACTACCTTGAAGGCAGATGGTCCAGGATATGTAGCAATCAGCCTTCCCAGAGCTGAAGCTCTTGGATAAGCTAATGTTCCTCTTCCCCTGGATTCCACCCCTGAGGATGGAATTGGGCCCAAGCTGCCTAACTCTAAGGCACCCAAGGGAAGCAATGGTTCTGAAACCCTAGGAGTCATCCCCAGGACCCAATGGCAATGCTTCAGCTCTGAGATTCAATCTGTTCTGAAGCTCTCAGAGCCAAACCAATCAGGGAAAGAGTCAGACTAGAGGAAGGTAATGTCTTCAGATCTGATGAGCTGACTCTCAGAATCTTTGGATCTGACAGCTATGAAACTGATGCAGAAGGGTGCTGATGGAGGATGAGAAGATTTTTGGGGGTCACCTGTAAAAGAGGAGACCTCAGAGAGGAGAGAGAAGAAGTGGGCTCTGAGACTGAATCTGAGGAGACCTGTCTGGGTGTATGGTATGATCTGACATGTTTCTTGTGTCCTGAGAACAGGATGGATCTGACAGGAGATCTGAAACATTTTTTTTTTTAAATACAGGCTCAACTCAGAAGCAGAAGAGGAGAGAGAGAGGGACATTTCTCTTTTTGACTCAGTCTCTCTTCTGGCTTTTCTCTTTTTTTTTTTTTTTTGAAAGAGTGAATGAAAAGGAAATAAGAATCAAAATACAGACACATTTTATGGCATTAAATTACAAAACCATTAAAACCCATAAAGATCTCACAAAGGTCTGAAGAACAATATATCCCCTAAACAATAATTGGGTAAATTCCCTTGGGAATTCCAAATTGAAGGCATTTTCTTGAAGACCGTGACTTCTTTGAAACTGGTAGGTGACATATACACATACCATACCACAAAAAAATAGAAAAATACAAAAAAACAAATTAAGGAGAGAGTTATTTTAAAGGTGGGAGGTAAGAGAAAAGTTATATTAGTAATAAAAAGTGAGTTGCATTAGTAGTAGAACAAGAGGAAACTCATAGAGGCAACAATAAAGAAAAAAAGGAGCAGAAAAATAAAAAAAAATAGCACAGTAAAACAATAAACTAATCAGTCCCTAATGCCTGCCTAGATAATCAAAATGAGATCTGCTAGAGTTTGCAAATCTGAAGAGCTGAAGCAGGATACAAGGACTAATGATGTGCAAACATTATTGAGAGCAAAGGAGACTTGAGGAGGATCTATGAGAGACTCATGTGGTGGCTGGTGACTTCAAAAAGGGGTTGTAGAAGGGGTGCTGCCCAGAAAGGCTGATGCGGTGGTGTGGCCAAAATGGAGGAAAACATACACACATACACACACACACACACATACACACACATACACAAGACACACACACACATGCACACACACACACGCACACACACACACACTTTACACACACACACACATTTTCTGTACCATTTTTGTTTATTTCTATTACAATTTTTGTTTCTATTGATTGTGTAAAATCAATACATTGGTAAATCTTTGAGGGTTGAGTTTGAGGGTTGAAGTCAGAGAAATTTGAGTTTACAAATCTGTTTTTCTGTTTTCTAAGTTTGTAAGAGTAATATTTAAAAAGTGTCCCTATTTTTAGGCATTAGTCCCCCCTTTATTTATAGCTTTGTCCAGATTTTTTGCTCTAAGAGGTTGAGAGGTATGTCACACACACACACACACACACACACACACACACACACACACACACACACATTTTATGAAAAAGGTCACATAGTGACATCTTTTTGTCATGTTATTTCTGATGAATCAGATCATGTGACACATTTTGAACCAACAGAGGATTGCAAGGAAAGTCAAAAGGTGAGTACAGATAATACAGAATCAGGAGTAGTCAGGGAAAAAGAGGAACCACTTATTCCCTGCTTTTATTATATGCAGTGCTCTAAAGGGTCAGGTAAAAAGAAAAGAAAATCATTTTATGATGACAAAAATGTGTTATTTACAAGCTCCAGTCCTTTGAGCTTTGATACCAATGACATACGTTCAAATTCTGTTTTTTTTTTTTAACTTGAAAATTAGCATTTAAATACTCCTGAGTCACAGTTTGCATCAATCCTGGGCTGGCTTAAATCTCAAGGCAACAGTTAGTTACAAATGTATTAGTAGTGTTTTTTTTAAACTAACAACCTTACACATATTCATTCCTGAGACATGTACCTGCCTGCTGCAGTCACTATTACTACATGATGGCAGGTGGAAGGTGCTCATACATCAGCAAGTGCCAAGTGGCAGTATTTTGAGACTTCACTTCATTTGTTTATTTTTATTTGTAGCTTGCTAAGTTCAAAGCAGCAGGGCCTATTTATACTGAAGAGCAGCAACAAAGATCCAGGCACACTTTTTATAAACAGAAAGACCACAGTCCACAGAATAAACACAGCGCTGAGTCACAAAGATAGACATGATGCAACTACTGTAGAAAGAAATTGTCTTTATAAAAGGATAATATGAAAAACATGAGACTTTACTTGCAAATCCCCCTCTCCCAGTAAAGGTATGTTTATAGGGCAACTCTGCAAAGACATTTTTAAAACAGTTCCAAAATTAATATATGACCAACCTTATGTGGGTATAAGTACTGGGCAACAGGCATACATACCTCTCAATTTCTTTCTATTTTTGGCTTAAAATACTGAAACTGTCTGAGTCTGACAGTCTCTCACTCAGCTCTCAGTGCCTCTCAGTCACTGACTGTCCAAAAATGATGATCCCCGATCAAAGATATTTCAAGTAAAGCAAGCTAAAGAACTGAACAGAACTCTCTGTGAACATCTAAAGAAGACTACTTTAAAGTAGTACTGATGAATGTTTCAGTTCTCGCTCTCTTTTTCCCAGCGTGCAAAGTGCAGGAAGAGGAGAGCAAGAACCAATCAGTACCCATTCAGCCATCCACGTCACGTGTGTGATTGTGGACGTGGCAGTCCCAACTCCTTCTACTTTTCTGTGGTTGCAAGCCACATAGACTTCTGGGCATCACACTGGTGCCTTCTTTCATTAATCCAGACTGCTTTTAAAGCAGTCCGGATTTACAAAACCTTTTTTTTTAAAACCCGGAATTTGCCGAGAATGGGCAGTTCAAGTTCTGGGACTAATAGCACAGTGAGTCAGTCGGACAGCTAAAGTATGTATATATACAAAAATACATATTTTTTTTTTAATTCTTTATCTTGCCACACCTGGGGGGTTGCAGTCCTGCAGTCCAATGGCATGAGCCACCACTGCCTAGACTGCAAAAAAGTGGCTGAGTTAGATCTAAAGATCAGATCTGAACCCTTACATTGAGGAACGAATGAAAATGATAACATCAGATCATCAGCATCTTTTCCAAGCACAGGATCAGAGAGCACCAGCATCCATTTCAAGCACAGGATCAGAGAGCACCAGCATGTGGTCCAAACACAGGATCAGAGAATACCAGCATCTGTTCCCGTCACAGGGTCAGAGAATACCAGTATGTGGTCCAAAAATAGTCATGTACTCACCATAATGTTCCATCTGTGTTACCCATTTTCCTTTTTCCCCTCACATATGAGTTTGGATCTGAACCCTTGGATCCAACTTGGCCATTGCAACAGTTCATGGCAACCAAAAAGCTCTCGAGCACCCTACACTACCAATAATGCTTCTCTCCTAATCACCTTAGATCTTGTTTGTTTATAATCATAGAAAATGATAGAATAGGAAATTGCCTCAAATAAAGGTAAGACCATTTCTGGCTTTCACAATAGCCAATAAACAAATTTAGATCAACATGCTCATCCAGAAACGAGAAAAGGGAACAGGAGATGGTGGGTGGGAATGTGAGGAAAAAATGAAAATGGACAATACAGACAGAATGTTATGTTGAGTACATAATTATTTTATCTGATGTCAATTTTCATTTTATCCTCACATATGGGACAGAGTCCCCAACCACTTTTTTCCTGGGTGGCCTTATGGAAGCATATTCTTCAGAACCATTGAACCAAAGAAGGCCCTACCCCTAGAGATCATATCTAGCTTGTAAGGAGTAATGAAAGTATTAAGGGTATCCCAGGTTCTGGCTGTGCAAATTTCATCCATGAACACTCTAGAATGAAAAACTGAAGAGGAGGTCACTGTTCTAATGGAGTGAGCTTGAATAGGTTTTGGCAATTCTAAACCTTGACTCTCATAAATATAAGATATGCAGTCCATAATCCATTTAGCTAGAATCACCTTGGTCACTGGAAGGCCCAATCTATTTTCTGAGAAGGAGATGAATAATTATAATAATAATAATACTTTGTTTTCTTATGTCCTTTGTTCTATGAAGGTAAAAATGTAGTTGTCTATGAACATCTAGAAAATGTAACATATATTCACCTTTACTGGTGAAGTTTGGGAGTTTAATGGATTTAATGGCAGTTTAATGGATTGGTTGATGTTATTTTCTGAAACTATCTTTGGTAAGAATGAGGGGTTAGTACATAAAGTGTCACTGTCCTTGTAAAAGATCAAATATGGCAGTTGGGATGATAAGGCCTTAATCTCAGAAATTTTCCTTGCCGATGTGATGGTTACCAAACATATTGTTTTCCAAGAGAGAAACTTAAGTTGACAGGTAGCCGCTGGTTCAAATGGAAGCTGTGTAATTTTCAGCAATATGAAATTTAAGTCCCAAGGTTGTGAAAAATCTTTATAAGGGAGCTTGAATAAAAGAGTTCTTCTCAAGAAAGCTTTGCATATCTTATGTGAAGTGAGGGAAGAATAATCAAAATGAATGTGAAAATTAGAAATCACAGCCAGCTATACTCTTACTGTAGAATAAGTTGTCCCTTTGTTAAACAGCTGTGCTAAAAACTCTAGAATCATGTGGATAGGAGCCAAAAAGGATCTGCATCATTATGTAGAGACCAATGTACAAATCTCCTCCATGTACTGTTATACAACTTTCGTGTGGATGATCTTTGGGAGGATAGCAAGATATGGCTCACTGGTGAAGAAAGCATAGGTTGTCTGGCTATCAAAGGAACTTGGGATACCAAGCTGTCAGCTTGAGACTTTGAATGTTCGGATGATTGCTGCCTGTTGGGTGTGACAGAAGATCTGCAATTGGATCCAGAATCCATGGTTTCTTCCATAGGTGAGGCCAAAGAAAGGATTTTTCGAGGCCAGTATGGGGCAATGAGGATTACTTTTCTCTTCAACCTGTTCACTTTCTGAAGAAATCTGGGGATTAATGTAGTTAGGGGAAGCTATATAACAGACCAGGATGCTAATTGTGAGTGAGAGGCAAAGTAGCTGCTGCATTGGTTGTTCAGAGAGGGCACAAAAAGACAGCAGCAAGGCTGGCCCCACTTGCAGAATTTCTCTTCTGCCACTTTCTGATTGAGGTACCACACCTGAGGCATAATGATGGACCTGCTCAATTTGTCTGCTATCATGTTCGACTTTCCTGGAATGTGCATTGCTATCAGAAAGTGGTTGAATGAGATCACCCACTGTTGCACTCTGAGTGCATCTCAACATAAGGGATATGATCTGGTTCCCCCTTGCTTGTTGATGTGCCAGATTACTGACATGTCTGATTAAACAGCAATTGTAATAGTGCAGACCAAGGAACAGATAAAGGCTTAGTTCATATATTAGGCAACAAGCAGAAAAATTATGAACTCAGCAATGCAACTTATAAAATAAGTTGTTTATTAAAACAAAGCTTTCAGGTAAAAAAACCCTTCTTCACTGTAGATAAAACAGCAACTAACAAACTCCTCTTATATTTCAAACACACAGCCAATAATTCAATGAATCAATTAAAAAGCACTAAAAGTTACAACAAAAAACATAGAAATGTCATTTTACGTTGTTTTAAAGACTCATTTTATATAAGAAACATATGCATATCTAGTTTGAAAACATAAGAATATATCACTTGTATAAAAAAATCACTATAAACACATTTGTTTATATTTTAAAACAGGTTTAAGTGACACCATTTGGTTCAGACCTGGATAGAGGTCAGCCCCCATTCTTATTATCCACTTGTACTCTCTTATTTCTAATTTGTTACTAACATCACCTCCACGTATATCAGTGAAAATCTGATCTAACACTCTGAATTTAAACCTATGCTCATTTCCACATTCACTTCTATGCTTGTTTGATATATAAGAGGAGTTTGTCAGCTATGGAAACAGTGCGAATCCGTGCTGTCTCAAGTGAGCTGCTACTATTGGCATACATTTGGTGAACAGTCTGGGGGCTGTAGTGAGACCAAACAGCAGAATGCTGAACCAGTAGTGACTGGCTCCCGGCCGGAAGTGCAAATGACTTCTGGATCACCTAGCCATCTTTATATGGTAGTACATATCCTGAAAGTCTATAGAGCACATCCAGTCATCCTTTTCCAAAAATGAAAGGATGGACTGAACTGTAACCATCCAGAACTTGCCCACTGAATTGCTTTTTTTAGTTTGCTGAGATCCAGTATTGGTCTCCAGTCCCCTGTCTTTTTTGGCTCCTAAAATAATCTTGTTTATGTACCAGAGCCTCTCTGGTCTGGTGTAACTTCTTGGATGACTCTCTTGTCCAGGAGCTTTTTGATCTGAAAGGCTGCTTACCCCCTTTGACTGGGTGGAACATCGGGAAGTTTTTTGTTTTGAGGTAGTGGATGGGAAAAGGGGATATAGGATCCTCTGGATTTTATCCTTTGCACCCATTGGTCATTTGTTATAGCCAGGTTGTCAGGTGCAGGGATAGCCAACCCCGTTTACATACAGAGAAGAGCAATCAGGCCTCCATTTAGGAGCACTGGAAAGGTTTCCCAAAGAATGTATCTCTGGACCCTTGATAATGCTGAGCACCCCTGCTGCAAGGGTGGCATCTTCCATCATTGTTCCCCCCTCTGCCTCTGGGGGAACTTTCACTACATACTTGAGGAAAAGACCCTTGAGATTTTCTGAACCACATTTTTCCACTGCTCCTCGGATTTTTTGAATATGGTCTCTGGTAAATGGAAAAATTAATGCCCGCTGCATAAAGGATCTTCCCATCTTTCTTGCACCTGGATAGAGTATCTCTAACCTTTGGGCCAAATAGGAAAATGTTATCAAATGGAGCATTGACAAACAAAGATTTAAAGGGCTCATCAAAGTCACACAAGTGCAACCAGACATACCTCCTCATAGAGATACCTGAACCCACAGCTCTACTCACCTGTTCAGCTGCATGTGAAATGAGCCTCATGGAGGAGTTTGCAATGGAATGTAGGGTGGCCAGCTGTGAGATAACTAAAGCCTGTAACTCTTCAGACAGACTAGGTAAAGACTAAATAGGTTTAAAAGGGCTCCCCATAGGATCCAACAGCAACAAAGCTGAACTATCCTTTGGAGCAGATTGACTCAGATTCGAAGCTGCTGCATCCAACAGGGGTCCTTGAAGTCTTCTGATCCAGGAAGGCCTTAGGATATGAAATTTTAGCCATCTTTGGAAAAGGCTGCAAAAGAAACTTTGGAGCAGAAGAAGGCCTCTTCGTTGCCTTATCCAAAGCTCTAGAGGACAGGGAGAAAGCTGGGCTAGACTGTTCTGACTTGGAAAAATCTTTTTTCTTATTTTTTTTGTCAGAGCCAGAAATGGCCTCCCCAAAAGAAGAAGGCAAAATACCCTTTAGAATAAGCTTATTGCAGCATTCAGTGATGGCCTGGTGGTTGAATGCTTTACAAATGTTGCATTCCTCCTGTAAGTGGAATGGGCCCTGATAATAAACACACAGCTCATGTGAGTCACTTAAGGGAATTTTGTGACCAAATTTGGAGCACTTTTTTGGAGCCAGCTAGCTTATCCACTATCTCAGACATATCTGAAAAAATTAAATTAACAAGGTTTTTATTTTTATTTTTTTTAGAAAAAGGATACAAGAAGAATAGGAGGGAAAAGAAACTACTAACAACAATAGTTTTAGTTGTAGAGTAATATGGGGAAAAAGGGAAAAGGGGAGGCAATCACAAAGAAAGGTGTGCAGGCAGAAAAAGACAACTAACAATAGTTAATAAGGACCTCAGTACAAGTTAGAAAGGCAAAATGTAGCTAGTAAAAAGGGTAAGAGAAAGATTTAAACAGAAAACATTTGAGTTTAATTAAAGTCTGAAGAAAAACATTGCAAAAATAGCAAATATCCACTTAACTGTGTGAGAGCTAATGGAAGGACATCTTCATGAAGTGGCAAACAAGATCTGAGGGGATTAGGACAGAAGCATTATGGGTATGGTAGGGTGCTTAATAACTTTTTGGTTGCCATGAGCTGTTGCAATGGCAGAGTCAAATCCAAGGGTTTGGATTTGAACCCAGATGTGAGGATAAAATGAAAATTGACAACATCAGATCACAGGATTAGAGAGCACTAGCATCTGTTCCAAGCACAGGATCAGAGAGCACCAGCATCTGTTCCAAGCACAGGATCAGAGAGCACCAGCATCTGTTCCAAGAACAGGATCAGAGAGCACCAGCATGTGTTCCAACACCAGGATCAGAGAACACCAGCATGTGTTCCAACCACAGGATCAGAGAATACCAGCATGTTTTCCAACCACAGGATCAGAGAACACCAGCATGTGTTCCAACCACAGGATCAGAGAACACCAGCATCTGTTCCAAGACAGGATCAGAGAACACCAGCACATGATAAAGCACAAGAAGAAAGAGCACCACCATCTGTTCCAAACACAGGATAACAGAACACCAGTATCTGCTCCAAGCACAAAATCAGAGAGCAGCAGCATCTGTTCAAAATACTGGAACAGAGAGCACCAACATCTATTCCAAACACAGGATCAGAGAGCAACAACATCTGTTCCAAGCACAGTACATGGTGGGGGGGGGGGGGCTTTATAATATCTCTTCCTATAAAATAATATAGATAGGTCAGTTTGGTCATTCCATTTGTCTTATGGTCAGTCGCTGAAAGGTCTGCCTGCTTAAGACAACTTAGGACAGCTGGCACTTTCAGTAGATGTGAGCCCCAATTTATAAAATGGATAATTAAAATTGATTAGAACAGACTTTCACATACTAGAATAGGCTTGTACATACTTCACTGGTGAGAACCACCATGCTATGCTATGCTACAACATATGTATTAGTATCTGTCTGCCTGGGATGACATGATCGACAAACCATGATGCTTTGCAAGAGATGGTTTGCACTTGTTGCCCCTGGGATTCAAGTTACTGGCTAAGGCTCTTGCCACTCCTATAGTGCCTTTTTTTAGGCAAGGTTCAAAGGACAAAACTACCACCATAATGGGTACAAGCAAGCAAAATCTGAAGGTAATGCTACTCAATGCTAGAAGTCTAAACCTCAAGATGCACTCTCTAAAGGCTCTCCTAAAAATATAGAACATTGATATCTGTGCAGTAACTGAGACCTGGTACAAAGCTCCAAAGAGCACCCCTGCAATACCAGGCCACAACTCATACTACACTTTTCGGCCACCAAACCAGGACTGAAACACTAAAGGTGGAGGAGTGTCCATATTCACCAAGGATATTCACACCTCCAGGCTGGTTGCCCAACACAATGCATCTGAAATTCTCCAGGTGCAACTAACACTAGGTAAGACTGCAATACATATTGTAGCTTGCTACAGATCCCCCACCATACCCCAAGATTCTCACTACACCTTTCTAAACATACTGGAAAATATTAAGATACAACCAAACACCCTAATACTGGGTGATTTCAACTACCCTGCCATTAACTGGGAAAACTACTCCTGTACCATCACCTTTGCTCAATGGTTCTTGGAATTCCAACGCCCTAGAGCAACTAATTCATAGTCTCACCAGAGGTACCAATATTCTATACCTGGTCATTACCAACATGGTAGATCAATGCTCCACACCAGTGGTCACCCCCTTCTTGGTCAGCTCAGACTATAAGCTAATCATCCTTGACATCCACATCCCACCCCCCTTTAAGGAAACCTCCGTAAAAAACTTCTCCAAAGCCAACTTCATGCTTCTCAAGTCAAAAGTAACAAACTTCATGACACCCATGCAGATGGGAACTGGAATTTCAACTGCTGAATCCTACACTAAGGTACTGTACGAGCACATTCACTCATGCATGGACTGAGCCATCCCAAAATAGAACCAAGACGCTGTCCTCTAAATAAAGGAAGCCAATCTGGTGGTCCCCTGCCATAAACAAGCTATACAACAGAAGGAAGAAACTGTTGCAGAAAAGTGGAAGAACCCAAGATTCAAAAAAACTCCCTCACCAGCCTCAGTAGAAAGCCTAGAGCCCTCATAAAATATTCCAAAGCTAGTTACAAAAACAAAATTGACAAATATTCCAAAGACACCCACAAGGCATTCTATAGCTATATCAAGAATCTAAATGGCAATACTCAGATCTGCTCTGAGCTACAGCAGAATGGCACTAGATATACTGATCCTAAGGATATTGACAATATCGTGGCAGATAGATTCAGTGCCAACTTCACCCCCTAAAGGGCCCATCTCAATACCAAAAGTATGCCAAATTCCAGTAATCATGGCCACTCAGTTAAAAAACACACTCTCCAAAGCCAAGAATACAGCATCCATGGGACCAGACGATATCCCTGGCTGTGTACTGCATGAACTACAAAATGAACTGGCACCTCATTTATGTGTCATGTTTAATCATAGCCTCACTTCAGGCTTCATGCCCACAGAGTGGCGCACAGCTACAGTCATCCCACTCCACAAGGGGGGATCCACTTTGGATCCTGGGAACTACCGTCCTTTCAGTCTGACAAGCCTGATCTCCAATGCCATGGAACGTATTATCATGGAAATTATAAACAAAGACATTGGCAACCTTCAAACACTGGACCCTACACAGTTTGGGTTCATGAAGAGCTCATCTAGATTCTGAACCTGATCGACTTCTTCGAATCTGTAGCCAGAGCCGTGGATGAGGGTAAGGTGGTTCATACAGCCTACTTGGACCTCGCCAAGGTTTTCAAAACTATCCCCCCACTCTGGAATCATAGATAAACTTACTAAGCTGGGCATTAATCCCTATGTCACTCGATTGGTTGCAAACTGGCTTATGGACAGAACACACACTGTAAAAGTAGACGACTCCAAATCCAGCTCCAGACAATTGACAAGTGGTGTACCGCAGGGTTCTGTCTTGGGACCACTCCTGTTTGGCATCTTCTTCTCTAAAGTACAGGCCAACACTAAGCCTCTGGCTTACACAGTTCGCAGATGACTGCAAGCTGGGACCCATTATTGAATCCCCAAATGATGTGGATATGCAACAAAAGGGCCTCACAAAAACAGATGCCTGGTGCCAGAGCCATGGGCTCAAGCTAAATGCCAAAAAATGTATAGTTGTCCCCTTTGGGAAAAACCATGTACCTGTGAACTACCACATAGGTGGCAGTACACTAAACACCAAAAGTGTGATAAGAGACCTAGGGACACAGGTGAACAGTGGTCTCACCTTCAATAACCACATAGCCACAACAGTTAGAAAAATCCTACTACATGGCACACCTCATCACTAAGGGCTTTTCATCCAGAAAAAAGAAGGTCATTGTCCCTCTGTACTCATCCCTCATTAGACCCATTATAAAATACAATGCCCCGTTTGGTATATATCTCACAAGACATTTGCAACAACTAGGAAGGCTGCAGAAATACCTCACAAAAAGAATCACAGGCCTAAAGCAGAATCCTTATGCTGACCGTCTAAAGAAACTCCAGCTATACTCTGTCGCATATTGCCTACTCAGAGGCGATCTTTGCCTAACATACAAGGCCATGTCAAACCTAGAGTTGTTGGACATGCTACACTTAAAGAAATCCCAATCCCGCTGAGCCACATGCTTCAGGGATATTAACTTTGTCATCACGATGAATAGAACATGCTAGAGGGATAGGTTCCTGACCCAGATACTCCCCATAGTCTAGAATAGGCTGCCCATACATGTCAGACAGAGCACCTCAATGGCCCTCTTCAAGAGGAACCGTGACAATTGGATGGGAGATAGGAACTTCACCCCAGGGATCACATCAGTAGCCCTGCTAGACAGGGGTCCAGGAAAGTAAATATTTGTGGGATGCAATAGCCAGGGAATCATTATGGCTAGGCTTGTATAGGCCCTAGGGCCAAAAGCCTAGTACCTACCTATGAACCTATCTACCTATGAACCTATACACATATATGGGTGTAGCTAAAATGTTCTAAAGTAGCACAGGATCAGCATTCAAAATATCGACAGCAAACTACTTAAACTGCAAAACATCTAAACACAAAATACTGAAAAAATCTAATATTCTTTTTCAGGGGTGCAAGCTTCCCTGCATCCCCCAAACTCATACTAATTACATATGCCAACTGCAAGGACACA